>NW_026623239.1:6179388-6229896 GCF_030028575.1 Malurus melanocephalus | reverse complement strand
CAAAAACAAACAAAACCCCCCAAAACCAAAAACCATCCCAAAATGATCATTGAATTCACAGAATCACTGAATCATTTAGATTGGAAAAGAATTCTGAGATCATCCAGTCCAAGCTTTGACCAATCACCACCATGTCAACTAGACCATGGAACTAAGTGCTACATTCAATGTTTTCTTTAAAACATCCTGAAATTGTGACTCAGCCATCTCYCTGGGCAGCCCATTCCAATTCTAATCATCCTTTCTGTGAAAAAGTTCCTCCTGCTCTCTGACCTGAACCTTTCCTACAGCAGTTTGAGACTGTGTCCTCTCGTCATTAGTTGTCTGGTAGAAGAGTGTGAGTGTGACTCAGCTTTCAGGCAGTTGTAGAGAGTGATAAGGTCAGCCSTGAGTCTCCTTCTCCTGGCTTAACAATCCCAGCTCCCTCAGCTGCTCCTCATAGGACTTACCCTCATCATTCTCTAGGCTGTATTTCAACATTTAGAGGGAATCTGGATCAAATATTGCCATGTATATTTAAATAAGCAATCATTACTTTAATATCATAGAACCAGGTAATTTATCTGTTAGCCCTTGTTGAAGAATGCTTGGTTTAAGTAAATTTGTTTATGTTTTAAAAGCTTCTGGTAAAACCTGAATTGCTTCAATTAAATATTCTTCCATCTCACACCACACTTCATGTTAGAATAGCTCTTCCAACCAAAAATGAAGACAGATCCCATAACCTTGTAAAGATCTCACTCTCTGTATGTAACACTCCGTTTTTCTCTTGAGGCTATAGACCACATGCACTCTAACAACAGAGGTACTGCTGAGAATAATAATCATTTGCTATCATCAGCCTTCTGTTAGGGATTGCATTTTTAGTGTACCTGCTTTTTGATACACGTATGCAGGCACTGATTCTGTAAATATGTCTCAGATTACCATTAACAGTTTTTCTAGGAGTTTTTGCTTAACCTATTGTGTTTTAACTGAAAAAGAAAAGGAAAAGCCCCTCAAGATGATGACAGAGCCATATAGAGGGACTAATCTTTAGGCAGAGTTTTGCYACTGAAGCATTATGAAGCCAGAAGACAATCTTTGTCTGGAATTATATCTTGGTTTTTTTTTTTCTTTTTAAAGAAGATAAATAGTTATAGAATCATAGAGCTGTCTGAGTTAGAAGGAGCTTAAGGATTATTTATTTCCAACCCCACTTCTGTGACCAGAGACAGCTTCCATTAGAGAAGGTTGCATCCCTTTCCTCCAATATGTGGATGACTCCACACAGCTTGCCCTTCATAATTTACTAGCCTTATAGAGAAACATGAGAGACCTCTTCTACTATGGTTAAAATACTGTCTATGGCTGCACCCTGATTGAATCCTGGACCCAGTTTATGGTGACTCTCTCCTATCCAGTGTTGTGACACCTACAGGGGAAATGTGTAGCCATGCAGGTGGAAAGAGAGTTACACGTTACTCTAGCCAGCATCTGTGTTCTGGGGAGTAATTTTATATTTCTCATCTTCATGTTATTTCTAGACTACAAAAAAATAGACGAGTCCTGATTGGAGTGAATCTACAAAGATCATTGAGTCCAATGGCCTGATCATTTCAAGAAAGAGTAATAGTTCAAATATATTTTTAAGGGTGTTGTCCAAATGTCTTAAACACTGACAGGCTTGGGACATCAACCATAGGACACGGGGCACTGACCATTCCTAACTATTTATATAAAGCATCAGTGGTTGTCGGATGTGTTTCCCTTGCAGTAATATTACTTACCCAATATCACATATCACTGGACCTGGATAGAGTCCTAAATTCAGTTTAGAGTTCATAAATGGTCATGTCATCAAATTTGTGTGTATTTTTTTCAGAAAACTTATACCTGAACTTTAAAAAAAGCTATATCTGGAAATGTAGGAAGTGAGAAGCCACATTATTGAAAGCTTTTCCTGGTGAACCCCACAAGTGAATATAAATCCAACCTGAGAAAATTCTGGAGTAAATTCATGTGTCATGGCAGATATACTCAGGGCCTTATCTGAGCTTATAGAGAGAAAACAATATGAGACAGATCTTACTGTAGAAAATCAACGTCTATCAGAGTAGCTGCCAAATCAGCACATTCAGAGCAAAGCTCTGAGCTCTATGTGAATACTTGAACCTAGAAAAGACTGTACATAATTTTTTGATCGTTTTACAGAGCAGCTTTTTCAGTTTCTCTTCTCATCATTACATTAAAAGTGTTGTGTTACAGTGAATCATGCAGGACTCAGGATGTGTGACTTGTGTTCTATAATGAGTAACAAAAGCAACTTGTATCTTTGTTGCAGATCTAAACAAAAGTGATAACAAAAACTCTCTTCATAGGGTACTGTGCCAGATATATTTCTGAATCTATATAAAACTAAATGAGTTAAGACATGCTAAGACCATGTTAGTCCTTATTTTTCCTCAACACATTCTTTGTAAGGTACAGCTTGTTTTGAGGAGGGTGTGAGCTTCCCCACCCTTTCCCCAGCTAACTTCAACTGCACAGCCAGCTGTGTGCTGCTGTGCTCTGCACCATGGTGCCTCACACCCTCTATCCTGGTCCTGCACACTCAGATTGCCACCTCCTTGCTCAGAGAAGAAAAAAAAAATGTCCCTGAGCCTAAAAATGGGAAGCAAAGAGGGCATTGAACCAGCTACCATCCTGCTCAGCTGGGGGAAAGGAATGAGTAATATTTGGTTACCGATGTCTAATCACTACTGAAAATTATTGCCAGTTCTGCTGCTGCTTAATAAAGTGTAAGCAACTTTACACAAAAACACCGTGGGTTACTGTTGTAAATATAATTTCAGCATTTTCAGATGTTTTACTTTAGTTAGCTGTTTGGCTTTTCTTACAATAAGTAAGAAAAGTCAGTTTGCAGTGATGCAGGATAAACTTAGTCTAAGCAAATAAATAATAAACACAAAAATAATTCTAAAACMCAAAATGCACACAAGTTATAGAGTATGACTATGGTGCTGCTGTTCATAATGTACTTATTTTTTAATATCTGTGTCCACTGACTTAACTGAAGGCAGAAATGAAGCTTAACTTGCATGTATGGCTTTTTGTGCTGTCAGTTACAAAGCACTTCTCTCAAATAAACCACTTTATGAGAGTGAAGTCATTTGGCATTCACAGAAATTCACAAAGGAATATTAACTGTTTATTTTAGTGATATTAATAGAGAATAAATATGAAATGAAAAGCTGTTATTGAACTTTTTACCAAGTTATGTGTGTTTTGAATCTTTTAATTTATATAATCTTTTCCTCTGTGCTCTGATATATTGTGTGTTGTATTGCTACTTTTTCCAGAAAGACTTACTTAGAATATTTGTTGGGGGCCATGAATCTCTCCAGTGTTTTGTGCATCCTTTGTTGGGATTTTTGTCCTGGCATTTAATATCAGAACACAAAACACAAGAATACTTGGCTCACATCAGTGCTGTCCTGTCCTATGGAACAGCAACAAAAAGTATGATTCATATGCAGTATTATTAAGCAACATCCCTATGTTCAACATCCCTATTTACCCATATAAAGTAAATTCAAAGCATAAGAGAGCAGTTCATTGGGGACATGAGAGTTTAAATGTTATTGTTCATTGCAATTAAGTCTAACAAAAGGAATAGCATTTTAATTTATATTTCTGATACTGTTCCTCTGTTGAGATTGGGTTGTTGTAATGATAGATAGCATGTGGTTGGGCTCTTTGTTTTCTCTTCTCTCTTAATATAGATGCATGTAAACCATCTTTGTAAGGCAGATAATCTCCATGTAGACAACTTCCATGGAGCAAATAAATAAATCTTGATTAATTAAAAATAATAAAATTGATAAAAAAGAAAAAAAATTGTTTAATGTGGAAAGGAATTAAATGACTACTGTTATGATCCATTTCTGTAAGACACATATGAAGGTATTTCTGTCTAGAAGAGGAGAAGTTCTAAAACTTCGTAAGTTCATACTGTGAAACAGCACTTTACATAAGTTGAACAAATGTGGCATAAGTATACGGGCATGTTCCTTCCAGGCAATCTCCAAAGTGTTCCAAAAGAGTTGATCACTTGCTCTGCAGGTTTCTCCAGGTAGGAAGGATCTTCTTCTCAACTGCAGGACGCAGAACGCTTCCTGCTGACAGGGGCAAGTGAAACTGTTGTGAGCAGATGTGTCAGACCAGACTGTAGCCCTGTGCTCTTTTCAAGGGCTAAATGCTTGTTGTTCAGCTGATTGATGCTTTTTTATTTGCTGGGGTTAGCCCTCTCTGCAGCTCCTTCCCTAAAACATTGCAAGATGTTCTCTTTCTTTTTTCTTCGCCCGTCACAACATGCTGCCTTCTTGGCACTTGCAATTGGGAAAGATTATTGTTCTCAGATTTATTTTTCCCCTGTGAAAACATTTTTCAATTCTGAAAACTATAAATTATGTTTTACTGCTTTACTATTTTATTTTTACCTTTTATTTTACTCACTACCTAAGCGTTTTAACCTTTCTAGTATCAGTGCTGAAACTTCCTGTATTTTTTAACAACTTGTGTAGCTCATATTGCATCACATAGACTTAGGTCTTTGTGAAATATTTTTTTTAGTATTCACTGCATTATAAGGTTGAAAAATTGGGACACAACATTAAAAGACTCTTTTGAGTTGAGTGGAACATGGTTAATCATGTTAAAACATTACTTATGGTTTTCAACAGAAAAATCTTCCTGTGTTCCATATTCTCTGAATGGAAATACATTATGTGATATGGTTTGCCACAAAATGCAAGGAAAAAAGTTTAAGGCTTTTTCTTTTCTTTTAGAAAAAGAAATATTCTTTCTTTCATCACAGTGCTTCAAATTCATCTGTTTCATTGAACTTCTTTGAACAGTTCTGAAGGGCTGTCACATGAACTTCTTTAAAGCAGTTCTTTCCAAACAAGCTTTAACTAGTTTTCAGTCAGCCTCACTGCATATCCAGCCCATAAGGCAACAGCTTGTCCATGAGTATCTTACCAGAAACAAAGTCAAAGGCCTTACTAAGTCCAGGTAGACAATATATACTGCTCTTTTCATCTACCAGGCCAGTCACTTCATCACAGAACTTTATCAGTTTCCCTCCATGAAACCATGCTGGCTGCCCCTGGTGATTGGCTCATTCTTAGTATGCCTGCAAATGGTTTGCAGGATTAGCTGCTCCATCACATTCCCAAGGATGGAGGTGAGACTGACCAACTTGTTGCCTGGATCCTCCTCCTTGCCCTACATGAAGATGCAGGTGGCATTTGCTTTCCTCCAGTCTTTGGGCACTTCCTAGTCACTGTGATTGCTGAAAGATAATCTCAAGTGCTCTTGCAATAATTTCAGTCAGCTCACTCAGCACTTGTGTGTGCATCCCATCAGGTGTCATTGTCCTGTGTGCTAAATTATTCCCAGATCTGATCCTCTTCCACCAAGGGTCTTCCTTGCTCCCTCTAGTGTCTGGGACCTGGCATCCCTGAAGGCTAGTGTTGCTGGAAAAGTCTGGGGCAAGGAAGACATTTAATACTTCCATGCTCTGTTGCAATGTGAAGAGAAGATTTGTTTCCATATATCATGTGTTATATCCTCATTTTAAAGTCTAACGTATGGTAGCATTTCAGCACTTACCATGGCAAACTGGAATTACTACTGGTCTGTATTGCGCTGTATGTTTTTCATACATAATTCCTATTTCAGTTTTCAGCCAACTTACTTCTCTGTTGGCTGTTTTGTACCCGATTGGTATGGAATTTCTGCAGTTTCCTGGTCTTTCCTTTTTCTTTTATACAATATTCAAAAGGCAACTTAGATTAATTGTTTTCTGTGTAAATTTCTGTAATGAGGCCAGGTTAAGCTCTCCTAATTCTGAATTTGGAGTTCAATATTTTTTTTAATTAGAAAACTGACTGTTTTCTTTACATCATCTCTAGCTGGCATCAGTGAATAAACTATGTACATTTTATTTCATAAAACTATGTATATTTTATTAACAATAGTGTCATCTTTTTGTGTGGAATTTCTGTTAAGTTTTTTTGGTTGGTTAGTTCATTGGTTGGTTGATTGGTTGGTTCGTTGGTGTATTGGGTGTTTTTTTATTATATAAATGGAGAGATAATAATGTAAAATTTCTAGTAAACCTTTGCAGTGAGGCAGGAGAAGTAAATATACTAGGTATGACTCCAAGTTCAACCTTCACATTGTCAGAGAAGACAGTGATATTAAATGACGCTACTGAGAAGATACTGGTGTTAAAGGTCACCACTGAGATAAAGCCAAGATGGTGTAGAGTTAGTAGCATGGAGTGAAGGTTATGGCTATTGAGGGAGAAGGAGCATCCAAAGGATAGGTGCAGTCACAGTTTGAAACAAAAAAGTCATGTTCCCACCTTTGAAAAAACTGGTCGAATACACTGCATGTCTCGCAGCAAATGTTTTTAACAAATTCTTCACTTCCTAGTGCCACTGTGTGACTGGAAAATAGTATACTAGGAGTAATATATAGTAAGAAAAAAAAATTGGCTACTGCAGGCCCATTAATACAATATCAGAATCATCTAAGAGTTTAGAAAAAAATTCTGTCAAAAGTCAATAGTAATAAATGAAGCAGAGAATAGGACTCACATGTGTTTATAGTTAGATCATACCAGGTTAGTCTGATAGTTTTCTTTGATGCAATAAATACAGTAAAGTACATGAGGTGTCACATAAGTAATAAAATAATAATGGAGGAGGATTAGTCCAGGAACTCAGGTTTGAGATGAGACAGACTAACAGGAAAACACAATTATGAGAGAGAGACAAAGAGAGATATTGTACTGATCCTAGACCCCTGGTTGTGGGACAGAAAATAACACACCCAGGCAAAATGAACCAAAAGAAAAGCAGAGAAGCACTGACACTAAGTGCTAYAGGGGTAGCATATAGAAAGGTGTGAATAGCTTTGAAGACTGAAGTGTGAAATACAGGAATATTTTCTAGAACAAGTGGAACAGTCATAACTTATGGCAAAATTCTATGCCAAGAGATAGAAATAGAAGGAAAGCTGTGTGTACCAGATGATGTATTACCATATATCAGCCCAAAATGCCAGCTGTATCCTGGGTTGCATGCAAAGCAGCTTATCCAGCAGGTTGAGGGAGGGGACTTGCCCCCTTCACTCCACTCTCATGAGACACCACCTACAATCAAGGTCTGAGGTGTCCTGCCCAGGAGAGACATGGACCTGTTCGAGAGAGTCCACTGAGATGATTAGAGAGATGGAACACTTCTCCTATGAGGAAGAGCTAGTAGAGTTGGAATTGTTCAGTCTGGAAAAGATAGGGCTTTGAGTGACCTATCTGTGGCGATCCAGTACCTGAAGGGAGCCTACAAGAAAGATGGAGAGAAACTCTTCACAAGAGAATGTAGGGATAGGACAAGGGGGAAAGGATTCAAACTGACAGAGAGTATGTTTAGATTATATATTAGGAAAATATTCTTTACTGTGAGGGTGGTGAGGAACTGGAACAGACTGCCCAGAAAAGCTGTAGCTGCTCCATCCCTGGAAGTGTTCAAGGCCAAGTTGGATGGGGATTAAAGCAATCTGGCATAATGGAAGATGTCCCTGCCCATGGCAGGGATTTTGGAACTAGATGATATTTAAGGTCCCTTCCAACCCAAATCATTCTGGGAATCCATGACTTCTGTGAGACCTCTGCAGCTTTTCACCATCCAATCCTAAGTGTTTTCATGAAAGATGGAATCAATGTGTCACCAGTATAGAGAAGGACTATGAAACTGGTGCATATACTGCGAAGATTTTTTACACAAGGACAACTGTTCACATTTGAGCATACATTTCAGTATATAGGGTTACTGTGAGAAGCAAGGTGAAATGGTCCAGTCAGATGCTGTACTCATGCAGGTAAACTGCTTGTGCTCTCCAGATCAGCTTAGGCATCTCTATAGAGTATCATGTTGTGCAGAAGCTTAATTAATCCTGAAAAATGGAGCCTGAGGGAGAGTAACACTGCTATCTGTGAATTCATGATAGTACAAACCCCATGTCAGAACCCCCCACACAGAAATTCTTCTGTGTGACCTGAGAGACTTAAAACAGAAATAAAAACAGATGTAAACTAATCATGACTACGTGCAGGCTGGAAAATAGGAGSAGATCTCACCTAGCAGAGGAGTGGGGTTCAGATACAGCCTACCACTTGAAAACAGCAACACAAAAATACTTCTCTTCATACAGAAACATACAATTTTGCAAATCATCTCAACTTATTTGTTTATAGTTTGATGTTGATGACTTAGATGGAATATACTGGTATTAATTTCCTTGAAGTAATTGCTAGGTAATTATCTTAAAGTTTTGAAAGAATTGCAGTATCCTTTGATTAACTGAATAAATGACTGTCAGCTGAGGACCCTGTCAAARAGCTTTTTGCTGTTTAACAGAAATGCATTTGTTTATAATACTTTATTTTTATTGTTTTTTTTAAATTTGTCAATAGGAACCTTGTGAATGATACACTAGCACCATAATTTTCAATGTGGTATGGAACCATCACAATCAAATTAATAAAACTATCAATCAAATTAATAAAAGTGTCAGCCTGCTAATTGAGTGCCTTAAGGGATCATTGTTTAGTTAAATCATTTTGGGTCAAGAATAATCTCTTTCACAAGTACAAGGAAGAAGCATTATGTTATCATCTCAGCACAGAACTAAATGTGAGTGTACAAAGACTGTAAAGGGCTATTTGAAATCATAAGTTCTCTGTAAAAAGAGCTCTGGACAATTGGTATTATAAGGAGCCTAAATTTTAAAGATCCAAGAGGGAACAACTTGTTCCAATAGATGACACATATTTTCCTTATTAAAGTAATAAGTTCCTTGTTACAAAAGATTACACCCTAGAGTTAATAACAGAAGACATGAGACAATTAGGTCTAAAGAACAGTTTATTAAGAAGGCACATTTGTTGGTTTGGAGTTTTTTTTGTTTTATAATCCAACTCTCATTTCTATCTTCTGACCAAGAAGCAAGCTAACAGGTCTATGAAAATTTTATATTTTACCTTTTTTGTCTTTAAAGCCCCTCTTTTTTTCTTTTCTGTCTAAAATACTTTAAGGCTGCTAATTACAGTGAATTCTTAGCTGAGGGATTACTCTATTGCAGTCTTATTTCTTTAAGAAAAATCAGTTTCTTTCAGAGATATGAATTTTTAGCAAAATTTGGACTATTTGCATTGTTTCCATTGGAAAACCGTTGCTATAGTGAAATACTTCTCTTTTTTAATACACAAAACCTTATTTTTCTTAAAGATAAGGAGAGTATTAGAAATTATAGTTTCTTGGTTATAGATGCAAAATGCTTTCAAAYCAACCATCAGAAGGTGTTGAAAATCTGTTTCCAGGACTCCATCAGTCTGATTTTGTGTTTTCATCCCCTGCTAGTCTGTCTGTAGCCTGACAGTCTGTCCTTGACATATACACAAGCCTTGAGAGAAGAAAAGGTGGTAAAGCCTTTCTTCCTGGATATGTGTTGTATTCCACCCAAATGCTTTTTAGTAGAAGCATTTGCTCAGGTGGTAGAATTAATACTGGTGGTGTTTGAGAGAACTGGTGTTATGGAGTTGTTTCTGCAAACACTTCTTGTTTATTCCTCATGGGCGGCAGCTATTGCAGTCATATTTCAGTTGTGTTTAGCCCACTCCAGACAACGGGATTTCTTTTAGCAGTGTCAGAAGTTGACAAAGAGCAGGCTATATTAAGCTGTGTATTAACCTCTTAATAACTGAATGGTCATGTGGCCATGATTAGGTGCCAGTTCCCAGCACAAGGCTGATAAACCCCACATAAAATAGTTCAAGTGCCTTTTTTTTTCTTTAGATATTGAAATACATCTCATAATTGTTTTTAGTCCGCTTCTGCCCAGTTGCTCACTGTTATTCTTCCACTTCATGATGAGGTAATATTATCTTTACATGATATATATATATATATATATATATCTCTTTATAAGGGTACTTTTATGATAAAGAGTCTGTGTGAGGGTTACCCAGTACCACAGAAGTATTTTGTTGTAAATACGGTGTCCACATGTATGCCAGATCACTTAATTTATTTTATCTTCCTTACCAACCCCATCTTCTGATTGTATGTACATAAAGTCAATGTGTACAGCCCATTAATTTCTGTTACTAACAAGTCAATGGGCTGTTGATCAAAATAGTAGTAGTTTTTGTCAGAGAAAGAAAAAATTACTGGCACAGTGGATGAATGGAACCTTTATGTCAACATTTTCATTCTATGAATTCTGCTTGCAGAGCTATTTCTTCTATAAAGAAATTTACAGAAGACAGAGCTAAAGGTTTCTGAGTTGTATTTTAATTTTAAATGTTATCTTGAAATTGTCTACATGCATTTATTGCAATCAGAGTTGCAATACCTCTTTTTCCTTAGGCAATGCATTGGCTACTTAGGCAGCTAACATATAGTCCTTTGGCATTTGGTATCTGTGGAAAAAGCTGAAATTATAACTGCCTTGTGAGTGTGAAGTCCTGGTATGGTATTAGACAAAGAAATAAATGCTTCCTCCCTTTTGTCCAGTATTGCTATCTTATGAGATAYTATATTCCTGCATATCCAACAGCCTGAAGATAGTAAAAATTTTGAGTTTGTTTGTTTACTTGATAAAGTATCTGGATTCACTCAAATCAGAAGATGACATATCTTTAAGTTTTATGGAGGAAAATCTCCACCCCYAATTACAAAACCAATGTCCAATATTACATGGGAACAATTTTAAACAATAATGATTAAGTCTCTCTGTAGTCTCTTCATATAAGGGAGTAATGTGTTAAAGGAGAATTTGCTGCCTGAATATTGTCAAACCACTCAAGGGGTCACACATGCACCACCTGAGATTGTCATTGCTGGGACCACAAAGTCCCTTCACAGCGGGCAGTTCTGAATGGCCCACGGGTATTGCTCCTGACTGCTTGCTCACACATACATTCCCTCTCAGGTGTGCTTCCTCATTCTCCAGGCTTGATCCTTGGTTTCCCAAGTCTCAGGTGTCAGATTTGTAAAATTAAGTCATTTAAGAGTGGTCACCTTAGATCACCTGCTACCTGGCAAAGCATGGAAAATTAAAAAGCCCTATACTTGAGAGAAACATTAGCTAGCAACAAGAACATCAGTGCAGTATCAATATTCTTTTCCATTCTAGCCAGAAACACATCTAGATGTAAGAGCACAGCTTGTGATCTAAGGCTGTGGCAAATCCAACTGTTCATGCTAAGCAAGTGAAGCAAAGCAAGCAACATACTAAATCAGAGTAATTTAACACAGTGTAACTCATTCTACGTAAAACTTACTTGTCTATTATAGAATATTCCAAGTTGGAACAGAACCACAAAGATCATTGAGTTCAGCTCTTAAGTGAAGACAGAKATTGAGCCCACAAACTTGGCATTATAAACACCATGTTCTCAGCTCTCTAAGCTGAGCTAATCTCAGATCATATCAAACAACTAACAGCTCTCAGCAAAGAGGTATTAGATAGTCTGCAAAATGTTTAAAACTGCAAAATGTTTAGTGGTTGACAATGTTTAAGCATAACTTTCTAAGCATAATGTTTTTAAGCATAACTTTTAAGATATTTTTCCCGAATCTCTGAAATAGTAATTTAGTGTATGTTTTACTTCTATACTAATTTTTTCCCTTACTGTTAATAATAAATTAATTTTGTTTAATTTCAATATGCATGTATTCATTTTTTCCCCTGCAGATTTCATTTCTGGCCTCTGCTTACATGAGCCAGCATATCTCAGAAGAAAGCTGCTCTGCCCTTGCATCTATTACCCATTACCTTTACCTCTGCCAGTTCAGCTGGATGCTTATTCAGGTTGGTCTCTTAGTCCTTTCTATCACTTCCCCAAAACACCTGTAAAAGTAACTGATAGACTGTATTTCTATTATACTGTAGCATATATATACATATCTATATATCTAAATATTTATATATCGAGTGAGATATCTGAAATTCAAAGCTACTAGAAGGGCAAAACCTTAGATGGCTTTGATGAAACAAAAGTGTCACAGCTCTAGGGTCAAATACAGAAACACTATGAAGAAATTTTCCACTAATATCCATTACAACTATGAGAATGTCCTAATCTCACTTCATCCTGKAAAGAAGTTGCTGTCCCAGAACAGTGAAGAACTATTTTTCTTACTGGTAATAGCTTTTCTAAACAACTTTTACTTGCTCTTTTGAAGCAGTCTCTTATAGGTGAAGTGCGAATGTAAACTATGCTGTAATTTGTTGAGTCAGTAGCATGTTAGTCATTACACTTGTATAACAAGGCAAACATGCCTTCACAAGTTTGCATTAAAATACAGGATATATACATTTGTAATTATTGCCAGAATTTTTATAGAACCATAGAATCATTTAGGTTGGAGAAGCCCTCTAAGATCATCAAGTCCATCAGTTAACTCAGTACTGCCAAGTCCTCAACTAAACCATGTCCCCCCATCTTTTCCTCTAGGCTGAACACTCCCAGCTCCCTCAGCCATTCCTCATCAGACTTGTACTCCAGACTACTCACATTCTGTTCTCATTTGATATATTATAGAACGTAAATGGTAAAAAAAACAATTGAACTAACATGGAACACCATGAGCAGTCAAATTAGTTATTGAAAATTTCCAGTTGTAAGATATAACAAGCTCTGGGGTTATTTAAAAAAGTACATTATTAAGCCCTTGTCTAGAAATATATATTTAGCACCAGCTATTTATTTGTCTGTTATTTTAAGAGGATTTGTCCACAACACTTTTATTACAGCGTAGAGCTTTATAAATGCAGCTCMATACATTACCAAACAAATCCTCCAATATGCAGACTGTCAGACCAAACCAAGAATTGCAAATTAGTCTGCATCTAAATACGACTTCCTCTCCCAGTAATATTCATGTGATACRTGCCATTTGCCTGCAATTATGTCAGGCTCATATTCATTGAGAACCTTAGCAGCCTCTCCAACAGCTCAACTGTTCTTGTTACCCGTATCAAGCTACATGCTGATAGTCTCAATACAGAAATTTGTCTGCCTGGCTAATGATGTTCTTGTAGGTTAACTACTCTAAATTATTATGGAAGTTGTAGACTATATTCCTCCAGTGGCTCATTCACTTTATTCCTAAATTGCTTCAGAGCTCTTTACCATTTGCTAATTGGGACAAAGTAATGGTTTTAAGTTTCTTTTTTTATTGGGATATCTCAAGCTTTGGCAACTCAGTGGTTGCTATTATTTCATTGTCCCATTCCATGTGTTTTACATTGTGTTGAGTTGCTGAAATCACTTACAATGGCAAAAAATTGTATGACTGTTAATGGTAATTTTTATGTCTGTAGTTGAAATCCAATGTTATTTTTTTGAAGTAGACTTTGGCCAAATCCTAAGAATTTGTATATTACATTGTATTTAGTGGAATTTGTATATTACATTGCCTCAGGCTTGTGTTAGACATGAAGACTCTTCATGCAAATCTGACAGGTGATTAAGAGAGAATCCATCACAGCCTACTGAGTGGTAGGCTGCCAGGAGTAAAACTCAGGATGAAGAGGATTCCCCTTTCTGGAGGTGCAAGTCTGCAGCTGAGAATAATTCCTGAACTTTGAAAGACCCAACAGGAAAGAAATAATCTGTAATACAGTTCAACCCAGTCCTCAGCTACACTTTACTCCCCTTGCCTGGGAATAGGTTCCAGGTTTATATTTGTCAGTACAGAGTGAGTAAGCTATATCAGGGCACAGGAAGGATTGCTGGGGACATCTCCATGCTTGATTTGGTCTCCATCACAAGTCCAGCAAAGCTTGTGGATCCGAGGGGAAACCAGACTGATCTGGGAACTCTAGATGCTACTGTTATCTGAATGGGAGCCTTAAAAGTCTGAGAAAATAATATTTGTATTTCTCAGCATAGTATATTTGACTTAATATACATGGCTTGATTTGAACTTGTGGAAAGCAGAATTAATAACATATCTATACTTAAGTGGGACTTAATTACTTATGTGTGGAAAAGAGCAAAAATACAGGAACAGATTCTGTGTCACTTGTGCAGTCGCTCTGCCCTCTGCACAGCTACTGAGGAGCACTTGATCATTGACTTGCACCATAAAAATCTGCATGTAACTGCCTTGATCACTACATACAGAGATGGTGAATGTGACAGTAAAGTAATGGCACAATGCAGGTGTGTGGAAATGACACATCCATAAAATCTAGACTATTTCAAGTGATCAAAAGATGCTGTAGCAATATTTCCAGGAAACTAAATTCTATACACAGATTTAACAGTACAGTCAGACATATACAGATTATATCTGTAGTCCAGATCAAAGATCTTTGCTTCTAAACTTGAGGATAACTCCCTCACCTTTTATTTTTTGTAATCTTTCCATCTTCTCCTTAGTGCTAGGTATAGTAATTATGCTCAAAATTTTGTCTTACATCAATGCTCTTTACAAAACAATATCTGTAGCTTCATATTTTAATTCTTGTTCACTCTTTAGCCTCTAGTATTTGCAGACATATTCAATACCAGTATTTCTTCTACAAATGGGACTACTACTCATATATTGACTGAAATGTAAGAATGGAAAGATCTCAGAGGTCACCTGGTCCATGTCAGCATCAGACCAAAGAACACATCTAATCATCCTTACTTGTCTGTTCCCCTCCCTTAGTATTGTGTGGTCTTTTATCTTGCCTTTTGTAGGGAGAATTTGTAAGTCACAGGAAGCTGATAGCATTATCCAATTTTTTGAAGGATGAGCCTTTCTTAACTTCAGAAGGAAGGGAGTAAGCAAGGTGCAAATGGCTCTTTATGGGCCCGAAATATTTGCCTTATATTAATGTCTGAAATCCAAAAATGTTCATCCTGACAAGTATTCCTTTGTACAAATGAACAGCATAAGCCTGTATTTTCAAACACTTTTGTCCTAGGATCACATGCTAAGAATGTCTTTCAKCCTGACAAGGAAAAAGGAGTTTCTTCTCTTAGCACTTTCTAMTGTGTTGCAAAAAGTAAATTACAAAAAATACTTAAAAGCAATCTATTGAGGTAAAACAATAGAATTCCCTAGTTCTCAATTGCCAATTCTGCAATAGAGTAAAGTTATGGAAAAATATGATTCTGTGTCCTTTCCTGAGCTATTGCTAGAGTGAATTAAATCAAGAGTGACAGTGTCAGTTCAAGAAACAAACAAACCAGAATGAAAGTCATGAACTTGCTATCACCCCTACCTGAATCTTCCTTCTAGATCAATTTAGTGGCACTTTAAATTTTCTATAGATTTCTATAAATTTCTATAAATTTGTGTCAGATTTGTTAGATGATTACTGATCTTAAAGGAAGTTTGATGGTTTTCTTTTTTTTAAGAGTAATTTAAGCACTGCTTAACAGCTTCAAAAAAGCAATTATATGAAACGTAGAATTGTTATAAAATGAAACCTCTAGCTGTTCATAGAAAGAAAAAAGGAAAACAGAAGTTTTCTTACTGAATTGGAAAATGCTTTATTTAAAGTATTTTGGACCTGTTATTTGCCAGATATCCGTAGATTGTCACAGGTGGTGAGGCACTGGAACAGGTTGCCCAGAGAAGCTGTGGCTACCTCATCCCTGGAATTGTTCAAGGCAATTCAAGGCAAGTTGGGAGATGAGACTTTGAGCAATCTGGTTGTCCTCGTTTTGGAATTGTATTCTCCAGTTTAGTGCTCCCACTGAATCCATGCACTGCTGCTGGCTCCCAGCCTTCCCCTGCCCTGCCCTGGGTTGGATAGGAGAATTGGAGGCACAAAAGGCAAAGATGGTGGGTTGGGATCAGAGCAATTTACTGGAAACAGCAGTGAGATAAGGAAACAAACACCAATGACAGAGGGTACCAGAGAGAGGTGAATGATTCACGCAGAAACACCGCCCGGCTGCTCCCTCCGCCACACTACACTGACCCAGAAGGGATCCCTTSTCCCCTGAACAGAGTGCCTTCCCCCAGCCCCCAGCAGTGATGGGAGGTGGTCCAGAATAGTCTCTGCTCCCAGCCATGCCTACTGCAAAAATTAACCCTCCTGGCTCGAACCAAGACACTGGTCTGGTGGAAGATGTCCCATGGCAGGAGCTGTGGAAGTAGATGCCCCATTGTAACCCAAAATATTCTAAAAGTCTGTGATTATTTCTAAAGATAAATGAATGAATGAATGAATGAATAAATAAATAAATAAAAGCATCCCAGGTTTGAGAAGGTAATTTATATTAATTACATCATTCTAAATGAAAAAAAACTATTCACATTGAAATTCACATTGTCTCCTTAGTGTTATGTGAATAAATAATTATTTTTCATTTTACATCAGAACAAATTACAACTTGCCCATTTATTCTTCCACCTGAGAAGCTGGAAAATGGACTGTACATTTTATTCTTCTGTGGTGCTAGTTATTGTTGCAGCAAGGCAATAGGAAAGGATTTGCTAAAATTAGCTCCTCTATTATTTAATCGGTTACATTGTGGAGCATCAAAAGGGGTTGAAGACAAGGGCTTGTAGTTATCAAAATACAGATGTGAGTGTAGAAAAAGTGAATAATCCAACCTCACATCTTTAGAGCAGCTGGGGTGTTAAGTGTTATGCTGTGATAAATGAGGTGAGATATCTAAACATGGCTAAACAAACACAGAGCAAGGACATCAGATATGATTTCATAGAAAGCAATTTTATTTGGATGACTGAGAACAATGTTCACTAGATTGTCAGAATTAGTAGAACCAGCAATGCCTGAGTGTAATGGCATATATCAGTTCAAGGACTTTGCTGTGTGGAAGTGCTTGCAGTGAGGCACAGCCTTGCCAGGATGATAGGGGTGTGTAACTGAAGAGTGTTTGTTGGCATGAAGTGATAAACAGAATTTTGAATCCCATGTCAGTTTTCAATCCCATGTAAAAGTGAACAGAAGAACCAAAATTTTCTACAAGCTATGAATTTTTGTCCAAATACCAATTTAATCTGTTTTATATTTTCTTCCTATGCATGTCCAGCAACAGAATTAATAGTTTTTCTGTGTCCTTTCAACCTACACAGGATARCTGCAATTATACAGTGGGATTTTCCTGTGATCTTTTAAGGGAACTAAACTTTGTTAATATAGCCAATCACCAAATGAAAATAAAAAACACACAATAATTATTATATAATTAATATAATTATGTACACTGGACATAGCTATGAAATGTCATTCTCTAAAAAAGCATTTAAAACATTTACTAACCTTTTTAAAACAAGTTGTTAGCAAGTACAGGTGCAATGTGTTTTATTATATATGACAGAAAGTGCTGTGCATTCATGCTATATAAATCACAGAAAAAAAAATCTGTAATGGTAGTTAACTAATGAGACCTATATAAGGAATCCAGAAACAGCTAATTAAGTATTTTGAATGTGAAAATTAGGTCTTCCTTAACAAGGGGGTAGACAAGCCCTTGGCTGAAGGAAATTAGTAAAATTCCCTCAACAAAATAATCACATTGCAATTGACTTTTCACTGCATATGAATTTTCACCCATCCTTACAGTAGGCAGCTGAAAATTAAGCATGTSAATCAACATTATTTTATGAAACTCTTGTGTAGACCATGGAGAGAGATGAATATGCTTGGGTAGGGATTAATAAATGCCTGCAGGTGCCTRTCCTGTCTCTGTTGACTGACAAGACCTGTTTAAAGGCACAAGTTCAAATTAGATATCTTATATACAAAAAAAAGGCAAAATTAATCCTTTGTTCGCCCCATATAAAAGGCACAAATAATAATATAGCATGCAGAGCAGTTGGTATAACATTTGTGAAGTGGAGAAAGTAAAGAAAAATTTTTCAATAAATATTTTAACTATGGATATCTTAGATGTTTATTAGAAAGTAGTGTGTAGATGTGCGTTTAAAAATGCTCACTCATGACAGTGTTTCTTCTATGAATATATTAAAGAAAATGCAAAAATGAAAACAATACTCTATTCTGTTTTACTTGAAGGGTTTGCTTATTCCTTACTATGAGTTCTTTCAGGGGGTTTCAACTATTCCGCTTCATTTTGTTTCAATATGGTTTTGAACTGAATTATGCTGTTTGATGATGAGTTGATCATAAGAAAACACAGACTGTTTTAGAGATTCACAATATTTACATTCATTTATTAGCAGTTTTTTTCTCAAACTCTCACCCATATATTATACAGAATGAGAGAACCATTGAAGCTTTAGGGGTACTTTGAGACTAGTGCAACAGCCTAGCTCAAGCAGCTAGGGCAGATTGCCCAGGATCATGGTCAGTTTGGTTTTGATTATCTCAGGACATGTACTCYACAACCTCTCTGGGCATCTTGGCCAGTTTTTGACCACCCCCAGAGTAAAAAAACTTTTTCTTGTATGCAGATAGATCTTCTTGTATGTTAGTTTGTGCTCATTGCCTCTTCCCCCATCACTGGGCACCACTGAGTAGAGTCTGTTTCCCACTTCATCACTGCCTCCTATCAGATATTTATATACAAGGATAAGATCTCCCTAGGCATCCTCTTTCCAGGCTGAATAGACACAGCTCTCTGAGCCTGCACTTGTGGGAGAAGTTTTCCATCCCTTAATCATCCTCACAGGCCATTGCTGGACTTGCTCCATGTCTTTGTTGTACTGCTGAGGCCAGAACAGGATCACTGTTAGAACCATTGAAGCAGTGTTTCCTACAAGTTACACAGAGCTGAACAATAGCATAAAGATATTAAGTACAGATCAGATTTAGAAATACTATATGCCAGTCTTCCGTGTGAAGGTATGAATATCCAAGAAGAAAGTGACTTTTTCATGACAAAGCTATTTTTGCACTGCCAAAATTATTGCTCTCTTCTAAACAGGGTGTCCCTTACTCTATTAGTCTAATTCAAAATAGTGAGGTAAGTAAGCATATTTCTTTTATAATGCCTTTTGACTACTTATGAAAAAAAAAAAAAGTGGGGAGAAAGTATTTTTGTTGGAAAATGTTTATACATACACATGTACTGGGACAGAAATATGCTGCATTTTGACCTTCAGAGTAATTTGGCTTTTGGCATAGTTCATTACCACTAAGTCTGCTGATTGTTTCTATGCATTATCCTTCAGGCCGTTAATTTCTGGTATGTCCTTGTGATGAATGATGAACACACAGAGCGGCGCTATCTGATTTACTTTCTTTTGAGTTGGGGGCTTCCAGCTTTTGTTGTGATCCTTCTTCTGATTATCTTGAGAGGAATCTATCATCACAGCACAGCACAGATTTATGGCCTTGTCCACAGTGATCTGTAAGTATTTCCTTTAAAAAGCATGAATGAGGCATTGTACTGTCTATTTTGATTTGTATTTTCATTTTCTTTTGTGGGGGTAAGCCCACAGCTGAGTGCAGAACTGGACATGGGGATTCCTCATTTGATGAAGATGAGGCAAGCCTGTCACCCACATGCAGTACAGCAGTTTCCATGCAGTTGTGCTTTGCTCCAGTTTCTCCATTCCAGCAGAGCTGGCTCAAGCTGCTTGACAAAATTATTTATTTTTTTCCGAGATTGTGCAATTACAGCCTAAAGGACATAAATGCCTTCTGAATTTGCTGTAGAATGAGCAAAAGAGAATGGTTTTCTTCAACTTAATTTCTGTGTTAAAAAACCTCAACACGAAATCTAGTTTTAGCACCTCTATTTCGTAGGTTATTAAATATATTATTTGCTAAAAATAACCATTACTACATTATGTCAGATATTCTTCCTGAATTGTTTCTCTTGTAATAATGAATATGTTATATTTCAAACTGTTCCAAATTTGAGAATCACTGTATTTTGTACAATTATCACAGCCCTTTCAAAGCTTTATATAAGCACAGCCAACTGTCCTAATTAAAACAGTGTATCTTCATAGAACCAGATGCTTTTAAGTGGATATACATATATAAATATTTTTSCTCTTTCCTACCTTTTTTTAGTCTAACTCCTTTCTTGGCATCCTAGTCTGTGATAATAGCTCTCCTATGATATGAGGCTAATATGCTTATTGAGTTTGTGTCACATGCTTCATATGCAGAAAAAACTAAACACATATTTTTAAAACAGAAGTGTACAAATTCTTTTTATGAAAACATCTTATGAGGATAGACCCACACCGGGAGAATATTCATATATCTTTAATAAAAGAGGAAGATACAGATTGCATCATTCCATTATAAGAAAACAAAATTCAATGTTGGGGTTTTTTGTCACACAAAGGGAATTCCTGTGAGAAGTAGATACTTGAATTTATAATTGACTTTAAAGTATATGCAAGTACATATACATATATATGTGTGTGTGTGTATATACACACACACATACTCACATATGTGGCCTTATAAATGTTATTCGTATGTACATACATGCATGTGAATCCGCATGGTAAGCAGTGATACCTGATTTTGATCTAAATGAATTACATTGAGTAACACAAGCTGTCAGCTGAAGTTTAGTCCCACATTTGTAGACACTAGCTCAGATCAGAAATGTGCTGAGGTCCACAACCGACCATTGCTCATGTTCATTTTATATCAGAGCATGCTCCACAGCTCCATACCACCCCATACACATCAATATTTCTTCACAGAATATGTCTTTTTCTTCATGGCAAAATGCTTCTTTGTGCATAGTAAACACAAGGAATGCGAGTAACATAATCAGGTTCTCTAATTGCAGTGAAACTGCRGGTTGGTGGTATTATTTTGCAGCAAAACAGTTTTCCAGTTGTTTTCTTTTGATGTCCATATATCATTTTTGGAAAAACAAGGAAAAACCCCTTACATTCTGATAAAATTATTAAGTAGAGGAAAATTACTCARTCCAACCCATTGCCCTAATAAAATATAAAACTTTTCCAGCGTTATATTACAGCAGGAAAATGCCAGAAATCATGCCAAACTTAGTGAARGTGCAGCTTATTCCATCTCAGTCAATGTGAACACTGTAAGAGGTATCTGCAAGGATTTTCTTAATTACCGTTCATACTAATTCCTGGTTTGAAGAGCACTTTAAGATTCATTCTTAATTATACAAGAGGACTTTCAAAAAGAGAATGTAGAAAAGGGGACAGATTGAACTACAGCACTTGGTTAGTTTCTCCAAACCAGAATGCAGTAGTGGAAAAAGTGACAAGGAGATTTCCAAATCCAAACTCATTATGTACTGACTTCAGATCAGCCTCAGAATTCATTACATGTGAGAGCTGGAAGATGAGTTAAAGCAATAAAAGCAGTGAAGCCTGTTATCTTAATTCTTTCCTAAGTGATTACTCCTTCAAGCAACCAATTTTTGCATTGCTGTGGTGTCTGACCAACTGTTTTGTTCTTAACTAGTATGCCATGGGCATAATTAATAGCCAATAGTATAGCTGTGCTGGGAGAAGTTCATTTTATGCTTGTAYTGAACAAAAAAAATGAGTTGAGCTATATTGAATTTTATGCTTCAAAGGAAGTATTAGGCTAGAGTTTTCCTCCAGATATAAAAAATTCTGCACAAAAATGCATGTATTTTATATATGTGACTTCCATTAAACAGTATAAACCAGTACACTATTGATTACTTTCATAATTAGCAGTGTTTATGCGTGCTATGAACAAATCTCTCTTCTGCATTTTACATTTTTTTTTTTTAAATTGCTAAATTTGTCTCTATAAATGCCACCAAGCAGCATATTTTTTTAAGGTTGTAGTTCAATGATATGTCAAGACCTAACTGTCACAAAAGGTCTTTCACRCCTCTCTTTGCTAATTCCCCCATTGCTCATCTGCAAAGGTGAAAGTCTGTTTGAAGACTATAAAATAGGCTGATTCTGGATAATTTTAGAGTAGTACAGGGTTTTTATAATATCACTTAAGAGTTCTGGGCAATCTCTTGGGTAAAAGTCCAGTGAGTGTAGCATCATTAACCTTTAAACTTTTGTTTGTGAACAGAAGCTGATAGCTGTCTTCAAATAATTCTGGCTTCTGACCTTAGAAACAGATGAATTAATGCAAAGCTTGTAAACGGGTGTGGTTCACCAGCTTCAAGCAGTATTGAAATTTTCAGGGCTACATGAGAAAGCTACTGTCAAATATTTCTGTTACAGCTCTTTTACTTTCTTCTTTGTTCTGTAAGAGAGTTACAAGTGACCAGGATGAAATTGGAGAGAGCTAGATTTTTTGTAATTATTCAGATTTCTCTTTCTCCTCACCCCTCCATTGTGCTATACATCTGTCAATATCCACAGTTTGAATTTGCCTCCTTATATTTTTCACCAGATTGGTTTAACTGTGACTTGTTGGGTTGACGGGGAATAACAGGTCACGCAGACACCAATATGATGAGCATGATCTGTTTATTTCTAATACAAGCTCTTTTTTTATCTACTTTCATAAGCCAGCCTCTATATGATTAGCAATTATTCATTGATTAATTTAGCAATCTGTCTATTACATCTCAACATATGATTGGTATATTTGCAAAAGCATGTTTTTATATGCCTTGTAATTTTAAATCAGCGTTTTCAGCATTTTGCTCCTTCTTCAATCATTCTTTTGTTCTTCAATTGCTCTTTATTCTTGCTTCTTACTATGTTTCTTCTTCATGGTCAGCGCGAGGTACATGTTACACTGCTGTAGTCACGTCCTCCTCTTTCCCATCCTCTTCTRTCTCATTCTGTTCTATCTTGTAGGGTTGCTCAGTAACAGCAATTCATGACCTCATTCCCGTAAGAACCTGTCTAACAGAGATCCACCTAACAGAGATCCTTCTACAATGACTCAGTACTTTAAAAGATCTGTTAGAAAAAAAATATCACTTCTTTAACTGTTTTGCTAAGAAAAAACTCATTTTCAAAATCTTAACTGAAAAATTTTCAGAAATGAAGTCATAGCAGTCTAGCTGTATATACTAAGAATACAGCAAATGCRTAACTATCTGAAGTTTGGGAGCCACAGTGAGCTTGGAATTTGAKTTCAAGGTAAACTTTTGTCTTGTTATGAACTCATATATTAATAAGTTTTTCTTTATTTAATAAAAAAAAATCTTCTAAAAGAAAAGCTTGAACTTTTAACTACTTGGGCATATTACCTACAGTAACATATTTTTTATAAGCTCAGGAACTACTCTTGCTGTTGCTTTAAGCTTGGAGTATGACTAGACCTTCTTGAAACCAAATTCCCATAGGAAGTCCAAAGGACTTTTTTATTAGAGCAAAAGCTWATGAGTAACCTTTGAAAATAAGAAAACTTAAGTGATTGCACTGGACAGAATAGAAATTTAAAAGTTTATAAGTAAATATCTCCCTGCCCACTGGATCTTTGTAAATGCTAGTCAAGCTGTGTTTCAAGAGTGACTTTGGTCATGCTATAACCTACCTTTTTTTAATTGCAACCAAGTCTATAATTTCTTCTGGTTCCCAGAAAGCAGGATTCTTGTTCATGTTTTCTTGGGTATCAGTGTTGGCCCAGTTCTGTTTAATATCTTTATTGATAATCTGAGTGAAAGGATTGTCAGAAAATTTGTGAATGATGCCTAGTTGCATGTGAGTGTTGATCAGCTGGAGGGCAGGAGAGCTCTGCAGGGGGACCTGGACAGGCTGAGTTCATAGGTTGGCACCAGTGGCCTGATGTTCAACAAGACCAGGTGCCAGATCCTACACTTGGTCACAACAATCCCCTGCAGAGCTACAGGCTGGGAACAGGTGGCTGGAAAGCTGCCTGGAGAAGAGGTCTTGGGGGTGCTTGTTGAACATGAGCTAGCTGTGCCCAGGTGGCCCAGAAGGCCAATGGCATCCTGGCCTGGATGTCAGAAGTATGTAGCCGTCAGGACCAGGTCAGTGATTGTCCCCCTGTAGTGGGCACTGGTGAGGCCACACCTTGAGTGGTTCAGTTCTGGGCCCATTAATTCAGAAAGGACGTTGAGGTGCTGGAGTGATACCAGGGAGAGCAGTGGAGCTGGGGGTGGGTCTGGAGCATAAGTCCTATTGGGAGAGGCTGAGCCTCAGGGAAAGGAGGCTCTGGGGAGACTTAATCACTCTACAACTCTCTGGAAGGAGGTTGTAGTCRGGTGGGAGTCAGCCTCTTCTGCCAAACACTCAGTGTCAGGATGAGTGGACATAGTCTGAAGCTGCGCCAAGGGAGGTTCTTTACTGAAAGAGTGATTAGATATTGGAATGGCTGGCCTAGGAGGTAATGGAGTCACCTGGAAGTGTTTAAGGAAAGTCTGAGTGTAGCACTTAGTGCCATAGTCTAGTTCATATGTCACTAGTCATAGKTTGGACTCAATGATCTCAGAGGTTTTTTGCAACCCAGTTAGTTCTGTGATTCTTTCTAAGGCTTGGCTGTGTTTTACTTGCTCTTTTCCCTCCATTAATCCCTCCACTTTCTAGAAGCATCTCTCTTGTAGCAGGATCCTTTATTTGCCCACGGGACAAATGATCTCCCCTCTCAAGGGAATCCCATTATATATTCATTTTCCTCTTTAGAATCCCACGTGGTAAAGTGAGTAAAGAAGAAGCATATGTGCTTATGTGCTGTTACAACACTCTAAATTCATAGCAACATCCATGTATTTGTTTCAGGGGTAGATTCAAATTCAGACTTTCTCACATCACAAAAAAGGTTAGCCTAAATGTTCTCAAATATCTTTTTTGAATCTTCTGTCATGCAGATATCTATGAGAAATAATGAAAAATATTTTCCAATGATATTTCTAAAAAAAMCAAAATAGTTCTATTTCCTCTACAGTCCAGCTCAGGGAGTAGTTTTTTTTCTCAGGAAAATCACTGGATCTGTGACTACGGAGCCCCATCCATAGGGTAGGGAACCAAAGCTGAAGAAAGCTGGAAACTGTGAATTTTTGCTGTGATTAAGAGTTACAGCTTTTCTTGTTGCTMACTGTTTCTCTGAGTAATACACATAGGGATGGCTCAGGGAACAAATTAACCTGATGAAGCCTGTGATGATTTTAAGCCCAGCTGGACATAAAACACCTTTTCCATAGATCCATCTCTTCCTCCTTTCCTCTTCCATCCTAGYTGAATGGGGAGGAGAATCAAAGKAGAATTTGTATATTGACATAACAAACATTTACTCCTTGAAGGTAAAACATAATAATAACTAAAATAATCATTATAATGATCTTAATAATTATAATTATAACCATAATAATATTTTTTTAAAGTGATGCACAATGCAATTGCTCTCCACCTCCTGGTTGATACCAGATACCCCTTCCTGAACCCAGATTGACTATTAAGTTTTATATCCTGGGCATGAAGTTCTGTGGTGTGGAAATACCCCTTTGGTCAGTTCAGGTCACCTGCYCCAGCCATGCTCCCTCCCACGTTATTTTGCCTACCTTCCACTGGCAGACCATGAGACAAGGAAAACAAAGTCCTTGACATAGGATGAATATGACTTAGCAAAAACCCAAAACACTAATGTCTTGTCAGCACCATTCTCATTCCAAATCTAAAACACAACACTCTACTGAAAAAAATGTACTCTACCCTAGCTGAAACCAGGGCAGAGCTGTGGCCAGCATTTGAGTAAGAAACTCCATAGATAATGTGTTTCAATACCAGGCACTTCGCAACGAGTCACGCAACTCTGTGCCATGGTTTCTCTCTAACTCGAATGCCTGTCAGTCTGGTGCACTGACCCTTAACCCTGTCAGAAAAATATACTGGGTGCTGCTTTGGGTCTCACCCAGTTGTATGACTGTCTCAGTGCTGGCACACATCCCTGGCACAGATCCCTGGCTTACTAGCTGTTTCCTAAAATGGAGATCTGCTTTCTTGAAACCAAGGACCAGTTACAGGAATATTTTAGCTTGAGCAAGTTAATTTCTGTCCAAGCATTTKATGAAGTCTCATGTCTCCTTTTCCATATTGCTCCAAAGTGCTGAATTTAGTCATGAACAACATTTGAATCACCAGACTTTTACACGCAGRAATAGGTAAGAAAATAGATAAGAATTGCCAGAAAAAGCATTCAGGGATTTTAATTGAACTGTAAGGCATACTGTGAGGAATTCCCATCCTCTAATGCCTGGCTTTATATTCTTCATGGACTTGGAAGTGTCTCCCTGCATGACTCTCTCTCTCCAGCTTCTTTTCTRTTATCCCAGTTTTTCCACCACCTTTCTCGTCAGTCCACTGGCACATAATCTAGGATTTCAAAGCTTTTGCAAACTACTGGTTCTAGACCTCAGCACAGAATGATGCTTGACCATCTGGATGCAAGGCCAAATGCTGCATGAACCACTCAGCTGAAGTTAAGGGGGCAAAAAGCCTGCAGTTTTCACTGCTACTTTCTCACCATTTGCTGCTGTATCACTTTCTGCATAGTAAATTAGACCATCCTGAGCTCTGTGCTACTGCAGGATAAATGTTTCTGCTGAACCACAGCTACTTTGGTTCTGTTGACACAGCACCATGCTATAGGCTTTCTTATACGTATATGTACATACACACATATGCATGCACATATGTATAAAAATACATATTTATATAGGAAAAACCCTACTGATTAAGTTGAGGAAGTACAATGCTTGGTGTTTTTGTATTCTGTAATCCTGCTTTATTTTTCAAAGTTCTTTATTTCCAAAGAAGCTGCCTAGTGTGCTACCAGCTGCTAAGGATTATTTAAAAATACCTCACTTCTAAATGTGATGTGTTACCTTTCATTTATCCCTCATTACCAATGTATGTTTTCAGTGGAGGGAAGTTGTTGGGGACAGTGGCAAGAGGTTAAGTGTCTTTCATATCTCGGCACATATTTACTGTTAATGTTAAGGAAATGTTAGCATACCAGAATCAGGCATAATCACTATGCTGGGCTTTCAAATTATTAAAATACAGAAACAAAAATTCTGGCTGCTTTGACTGATGGAATTTTGAAACATGAGTAGAGAAAAATATTTGTTATTGTAAAATTCCAAATCATTATGGGATGGTTGAGTTCTGACAAATCATGGTGTCCTGGTACTTTGGTAAAGGGTTGAAAAGGTAGGTTGTTAGGGTGAAAGTTGCACCCAGTAATGCCCATGCGGTCTGGTCTTTCCTGTGTAGTAGTATGACAGGAGTAACGAAGAACATCTGCAGGGTGAAGGCTGATATCATTGTCACTGAAAGCTTTTAAAAGTTTCATATTTCCTTTCAGGTTGTACAAGTAATTAGTTATTTCATCCCTCCTACCTTGTCATCTTTAATCAGTAAAATAGAGCCTATTGCTACTAAAGCAGCTTATTCTCAGTTTATCTGTTTTTCAGCAGTTTAGAAAAGCCTTTATCTGATATGTCAGCATAAAGCAGGAAATACTAAGATAAGCAAGAGTGAGATCAGTACCAGCAGCTGGTTCTGACTGCTCCATTGACACTGACAAACTGAGTCCATGTATATACCTTCTTGTATTTAATCTTCCTTAAAAAGAGGGGGGAAAAAATCAGTAGGTTTTTTGTTTGGTTGCATGGGGTTTGTTTTGTTTTTTTAATTTTACCACAGGTCTATTCTGCAACAAGTCATTCTTGTGCTCAGATTTTAGTTCTGTGAAATATATGACATTGATTGTATTTACTGCAATGAACTGTACTTTGGAAGTCAAACTCTTATCTGCCCCATGTGAAAGCCCCAGTAAATAAAAGTGTATCTCACAGACTTGTTGTAAGGTACATTTGAGTAAAAGGAATGCAGCTGTAGCAGACTGATTTGTGTTATTAGTATTACATTTAATTGTTGGTATGGGTTAGAGAAAAACAGTACATCTCAAAAAAATCTCTTGCAGATGTTATTCTTCTTGCCAAAGGTCAGGTTTGTGAACATGAGTCTCACTTATGTTTGACGTGGAAGTATGTTCTTTTTCAGCTAGATTTGTATTAAATCCTTGGCTTAGAGAATGCATAGGAAAAGTAGGTAATTGAGAGTGTTTGCCTTTAAAGACAGGACAAGGRAAATATTTTCTGCATTTGAGAAACTGAAACAAGTATTGAATAGTAAAAAACAAAAAAAAAWTTCTACAACAATAGACTATAGTTTAAAAGCCATTGATAATGACTCACATGTATGAGGAGGAAGTCTCAGATTTAAGGAGGAGCAAGATAATTAACTGAAATCAGACACATAACTTCTTATGTAATTTTAAAATTGAAGTGTTAACAAGAACCTTGCTCTAAGAGATTTCAAGCAGGTTTCTGTCAGCTTAGTTTCCTGGTCAAATGCTGCAAGTCTTATGGGACTTTTGGAATGAGCTTCCTGGGAACTCCTGAATTTCCAGTCCCTTTGAAGTTTCAACTGTATTAATGCAGTGCTTTTGCTAGGCCCTTGCTGCTTCTCCTTTGGTAACTATGTTTGCTCAGTATTAACTTTCACAGTAGGAAAAGAAAAGGAAAAGAAAATGTAAAAAAAAAAAAAAAAAAAAAAAAAAGAAAAAAAAAAAAAAAAAAAAAAAATAGATATAAAGTTGTTCTGAGAAGTTTCCAGAGGATTGTATAATGAGAAGACTGAAACACAGTAAGCTATGTTCGGAAACAACAGCGGATGACATTTTGGGTTCTCATTCTAGAACAGCATTGTTTAGGCATTTTCATTTTCCCCTTTCATTTTCCCCTTTCATTTTCCCAGCTGTTTAGCTCTACAGTAACAGCAGCAGGAGAAACCAGCTGGAAATTTGGTTTTTTGCTTTATTATGCAAAAGGTCTGGTTTATTGACAAGGCTGTTGTTGCACACGCTGACTCAGACTGAATCTTCTGAAGATCCTGTTCTTTGCTGTTTCAAAACAGCATCTTGGCATTTCTTCATGCGTTGTTCATGGTTGGGTGGATTTTCCTCAATGTTTTCTATTGTTGGTAGTTACTCTGTGGGTACCTACATTGATGAGTATGGTGCTACTCATAATAAATGTTAGTAAAGGTGATAGGATCAAATTTCTAGCAGTAATTCCCATTGATGCGGATTTGGCTTTCAAAAAGTTGTTGGGACAGTCTCTACAAATGTAAACAAGAGTGGGCAAGCCTTGGCCTGATTTCTGGCAAGTATCATTCTGCTGCTTCTGAGCTTACATTTCTTAAGCAAAATAGTCTAATGGTATTTCCATTACCATTTTTTTCTCCTTCTCCTGTTTTCCTGATTCTTTTTCCTCTTTTTTTTTTTTTTTTCTTTTGCTGCATAGACAAAAGAAATGAAAACAAAATAATGCCAAAGGGCTGATGCCACATTATCACTCTAGAAAATTGGGAGAACCATTATTAAACATTCAGCGTTTCACTTGAAACTTTCATGCAAAATGTAAGGAAAATAATTATTTTCCCAATATGGAATTATGTAGGAAATAAAACATGGGCTTGTCTCTGAGTTAATCTGCTTGAGAGATAAACAAATTTAAATTCATCAAACACAAACACAGCTTTCACTTTTCTTAGTACCAAACAACCTGCATAATTAATTGTATGAGTAGTAAGATTTCTTGGGTTGTTCATTTTCTCACCATCCTGGTGAGGTGACTGAGGCCAAGTGCAGCCCAGAATGAAAACACTCAGTCTAACTGTGTTCAGCTTGGGGAAGTAGTATTTGATTACACGCATTTCAAAATGTACTTGTACAAGGGTGTGACTTGTTCCACAGCTGCACTGGATTTTTTGGGGCAGCTTTTATGAATCCTCTGAGATTTGCTTAACTTGACCCACGAGCAGATGGTGTTCAGTGTTCCAGAGAAAATCCCCACTTCCTTTTGAGGAAAAGTGATTAAATAAAAGCAAAAGTAACATCATATTGGAATCCTTTATATGCARCTACAGAGAAAGCACCCTCACCTTTTCACTTGCTTTTTCAAAATAATTCCCCAGGTATGTGCAACCTTTCTTAATCAACTGTTCTGCTGAAATTATAGGATGACTTTTTTTCTCTGATTTGAGTTCTTACACACTCTCCTAGGTAAATAGCGTAAACTGAACTAGAAATCTTCAACATTTTCACACCAAAATTTATGTGGGTCTTACCATGGATCAAGACAGTTAACATGGGAAACAGCTGGTAGAACATCATGGCCACGTGTTTATGGAGAACTTGGACATCATATGGAAAATAAGATTTTTTGTGAAGGTGCACAGTAGTTAATGTGTAGCTCCAACCAGACAGGTGTTCTGGGGCAGAGTCTGTCTTTGCACAGGGATTGTTTCACATCTCTGCTGCCCCATGAAGCACTCGCAGCCGCAACAAGAGCCCTAGCTCTGAGTCTGCTCCTGCAGCACAACAGTGTGGCTAACAAAGTACAGCCTTGGAAAACCCCCTTTACAAACAGCTGTGGGGCCAGGAGCACTCAAACTGCAACAAGTGGGGTGCAGTTCTCCGCGGGCTCACAAATTTAAATGTTTGAAGCTGGTTATAAGGAAGCAAACTGGTACTTCCTCCAGAGCAGCAACACTGCGAGTTTCCGCCCCACACTGTCCTGAACATGCTGTACTGAGAGACATGTCTGTTTTCAAAGCAGGGGAAAAAAGCCGCTGTAAAAACCCATGCATAACTGTACACGTTTTAAAAACCTCTGATAACATCCAGAGATGAAGATTCTGTGGCTGCATTGTTTGATTGTGAGAACTGAGAAAAGGTTTTAAAAAAACTCTTGCTGATGTCTGGAWGGGGTGCCTGCAGTTCACTTATCAGCAAGAACATTTATTTGTAATAGTGTTCTTTGTTTATCAGTTACAGCACCAACATGAGCTTATGACAGAAGTTCATTGAACATTGTGTTTAAGTTTAAAAAAAAAAGTATGAAAAATCTTTGTAAATGCTGGTACATTTTGTTCAATTTCTAATTTATTTTACCTGACATTTTCTTAGCTTTCCTAAATGTTTTCTCTGGCTGGAGAATACCTACTTATTTTTATCAAATTTACTGAGTAAATTACAAAAAAGATTTTTTTTTTTTCCAGGACTAGAAGCAGCAGGAACTGATGTTTAAATAGCTTCAGATACATAAAATGCAGAGAGAACTGTAATATTTGCAACTGTTCTGTAACCCTAAATTTCAGAGTTGTTTTATGCACAATATATCATTCTTGAGAACTGGAACTACTAATATTAGAAAACCTTTTTCTTCTTAAAATGTAACTCCACCAGAKTAGCAAGTTTTTGAAAACTTCTGTAATCATTGTGGATCTCCTAGTTTCAATGAAGTCAGATTTTGGGATTCGATTCCTTGCATATTGGACCCATTTCTCACAGATGCCTACACTTTTATGGAAAGAGATCAGGAAATTATTTCTCAGAAGAACACGTAGATCTATAAATACCATTTTAAAACCTTAAACTGTCTCATTAGAAATTTCCAGTGTGCAACAAATACATTTCCAAGATCTTTTCTAATTAGATTGGAATTTGAACTATTTTATAATACTCGAACTCCATATAAGAAAATCAGATTTCAGTTTAAAATTTAATTCAGTGTGTATAATTTGACAAACATGGGTTGAGCATGCTGTTTGTGTGCAAGTCATTAAAAAAAAAAAAGAAAACGGCAGGGATTTTCTGAAAAATATAGGAGAGACTGTGGCAACCGCATCCTGCCAAGGCAATGTCAGCGAGATGTCAACTGTGTCGTGCCTCTGAAAGTTCCCACATCATTGATTCATTTATAAACCAATGCTGCTTTCACCCCACGATCAGACTTTTTTTGGAATTACCTGGTACAAACACAAATCAAATAGCTGTCTCCTGTTATTGTTAGCTACTATCTTGTTGCTGAGTATGCAAAACCAAAATCTTCTTCCTGAGAGGACCCTCTTGCTAAAAGAAGCCCTTGCATATTGGAGAGTTATCAGAATATAAGCCCAGGCCACATTTCAGTCAGTCYCCATTCCTTGAACAACTTCTCTAGCCTGCCAAATATAATTTAGAATACTGTGATACAACTCCAGTTTATGCTGACCAATGCAAAATCATTTTCCCCTGCTCAATCCTGTCGAAAAATCAGTCCAGTTGAAGGTCCTAGCTCAGTATACTCATACTGAAGCACTGAGTCATGAAAGGGGGCATATTGYGCCTTTCTGAGTCACAATACCACTGTGCTTACCTTACAGTGTTCAGTTTACTCGAGACATCACCTTTTCTTCTACAATTTGCCAAGGTTATTCATAATATAATAACTTAGAATATTACAAGTAATGATATGTGAGAAATGCAGAATACATCCTGCATGGTCTTTCAGTCATATTTTGGTAAAGGTATCCATAGCCTTCCTTTTAATACCCATCATTATGTAACTACAGGACATTATTTTATTATGACTTTTTTTTTCTATAGTGGCTGGAGTTTTCTGGCTGGGGGTGAACAAGATCTTGGAAGGGGACATGGCCAGGACAACTGACTCAAGCTGTCCCAAAGGGTATTCCATAATGTGGAATATGTCTGCTCAGATATAATACCTAAGAGAAAGGAGGAGGAAGGGGACATATTTGTTGCGATGACTTTTGTCTAATGAAGCAACTACTGCTTTACTCAAATCCTGCATCCTGGGAAGTGAGTGGACATGACCTGCTGCTGGGAAGTAGACCATAAATATTTTCTTTTCCTTTTTCTTTCACATGCAACCTTGCTTTATTTAACTGTTGTTCTCTGACCCATGAGGTTTCTTTCATCTTATTTGCTGCTCCCTGTCTTGCTGAGGAGGTGAATGATAGTGCAGCTTGGAGAGTTCCTGGTGTCCAGCCAAAGTGAATCCACTACAAAGCTYTAAGGCCTGGAGTAGGGTTTGAGTGGTGCTGGCAGGCTGTAGAGGATTGAAGGAGTCAACTCTTATTTAGAATCCTCAGTAATGACATTTTACATCTCTGTCTACCTCTGCTTTGTCATTGTTTTAAAAGTACTGAATTGAAGTGATGCAAAACAGAGTTAGGAATTTTGGATGGAAAGAGGATTCATTAGATCTATGCTAGTGGATGTCCCCCACCAAGGCAGATTCTTGTTTTTCCTATTCACTTCCCTGAGGAGACATACTGCACCAACATTGGACCAAGATTTAGTTGTAAAATGTTGTTTTAAGTTATACTTGTATGCAAATGCATCCATAGAAACAGACAGACCTGGTTGTCTAAGCACTGTCCTGGCAGCTGTAATCACTTTATTGTACTTTTTGACCTTACACTAACATTCTCAAAAGCCTTGTAAAAATTATTTTACATTTCTAAGTTTTTTTCTATGATACAAATTGGAAATTTTAACCTCTTTAACCTTTGCTTAGTATATAATAAGTATAATGACAGAACAAATTACTCAATGCTACCATTTGTATGACATTATTACTTAGAGGACATCTGAAATCAAAGGTTACTTTCTGAAGGCTTAGGGGGGAAAAAGTAATGCTTTGGATGCTTCCATGGCTACTGCATTGCAATACAATTTGCCCTTTTACAAAGAAACTAAAAAAAACCTTTGCTGATGGGTTGGTTTAGAATTCTTGTGTTTGTGTTTCACGCAAATCTTTAGAGAGAGATTGCCTAACCAGTAGCAGGATGCAAGACATGTTAGCAGTGAAAGTAAAGCTTTTGGTAAGTGCTATTTTGAGTATTGGTTAAAGTAAACATTGCATTGTTAGACTTGAGCTGCACATGTGGTTTTCATCCTTGGACATTGAAAGGATTACTTTTCTATTATGCAGTTTGGATTGTGCCATGTTTTAGTTGATAATGGCCATAAATAGCAAAAAGGAGGTTAAAAAGCCATGCTGCACATGTTCTCTGTATGTGTGCAGATGTATAGCTCGTCCATCCTGTGCATGTGTATAGCTTGCACAAGAAAGGGAAGGGTCTAGGGAGGAAGGAAGGGGAGAAAGGAAAGGAGGAAAGAAAAGGAGTAAAATTGAGAAAATATCTACCATGGAAAAGAAGAAAGCTCAGCTGATCTCCATTCTTGGAGAATGCCTCTCAATAGAGGCTTGAGTCTCTATTGGCTTAGAAAATGTTTAACAAGTGTTCACTAGAAAAGAAAGCTTAGAAATTGGTCTCAGAGATTTCATTGTGTTCATTTTATGTGTTGTTGTATGTGTTTTTTAGCTCCTGGGCATGAAAGAACCTTTCTTATTTTTGTTTGTTTTCGCTTCTAAGCTTCTGATACTCCCTTGTTTGCTAAATACAACCATTCCCTCCTGTGACTACTCTGATAGCCATCAGCCACTCTTGGTGTAGTTTAAGCTCCTCAGCTTGTGTTTTCCAGCAAGAAAAAATATATTACAACATGGAGTACTCGAATTCTGCTTTTTGCCTAATTGTAGATTGCCAGTTCCTTGCCTCCTTGTAGTTTTCCAGTAACTGTTCCTTCTCATTAGGAAAAGACCCCACAAACGAAACAAACAAAAATGTATCAGAACACTGTTTTTCCCCATGTGTTCAGAGCAGAACAGATGTATAGGACTTCTTAGCTTCATAGCTTCATAGCTCTAGTGTGAACTTTTTTCTTTGAATTTGTGTTTTTGAAATGTGTCAAAACCAGACTACCCTGATTTTAACTGGTGCCAACTGAATTTTTTTTTCATAGTAGGTGGTACACTGTGCAGTATGTTTTGTATTCAAGAAGAAAAAAATGTTGTTAACACACTGATGATGTGGCTGTTGCTATGTAGTCCACAACTGTTCAGTGTCTCATTCAATGCCAGTGAGGAGTTGTACAAAAAGCTGGGAGAGACCATGGCCAGAACAGATGACACGAACTGGCCAAAGGGATATGCCATATCACAGAACATCTTAATCAGTATAGAAACTGGGGGAGTCACCTGGAAGGGCCGAGGTATTTGTTCAGGAATGGGCTGGACATCGATCAGTAGGTGATGTGCAGTTGTATTGTGTATCACTTGTTTCTTCCAGGTTCTGTTACTATACTATCTTCTATTATTATTATTAATTATTATTATTATTGCTATTACTATTACAATAATATTTGTATTTATCATCATCACTGTCATATTTAGCATTACTATAATAATTTCCATAATTAAATAATTCTTATCTCAACCCACAGGGTTTATCTTTTCTTTCCAATTTTCTCCACTGAGAGGGCAGGTGGGGAGACTGARCAAGTGGTACTTGTCTGCTATCTAGTATTAAACCACAGTACAGGCACAAAATGCCACCGTGAGGTATTTGTAATGCTGATTAGAGCAGAACATTTACTTCGTATGTGTTGCAGACAATTCTTTATTCATCCAGGTATAACCTGTTCTTCTTTGGAAAGTGTAAAGTTACAAGTCTCATTCTTCTTAATGTGGTCCCTAGTAATTTCCAGATTCTGTTCTGCAGAAATAAAACTAACAAGTGAGTACAATAGGTATGCAGTATGTTTTACATTTCTTTCCTTATATTGCATCCCACTGTGTAATTTAAATAGTGTCAGAGATTTCAAATACATTTCTAAATCAAACCTGTAAACTCATGAAGTAATGAAATCCAGTTTGGCTGATGTAGTCTGTTGTCAAAAAAAATCTTGATTTTCATTTTTTAATTCTTCATGATCTGAATGTTTTAGCTTGTCTCCTGGTTTTTTTGGGAAGGTACTTACTTTGGCGTAATATTAGTACATATCTGGTTATCTCAAATTTCCCTATATATTCCAAGACATTTTAAAAAAGACTGTCAACAGACTAAGTTGTCTGGTTTTCAAAACTCTTATATCAAATATTTTAAGCAATTATTACTTTTAAGTGCCCTTAAAATATTTTTTAACATCTGCCTTGGTTACTAATTTATACTGGAATATATTATTTTTATTATCTCATGTAATATAAGCCCACAGTAAAGGAGTTTCCATTATAATTTACCACAGCTCAAAGCAGGGGGGAAAAGTACATTAAAAATCAGTTAAAATTCATAGTATTATTGACATCTGAGATCTCTTTTGAAGAAATAGTACAGTATTTAGTGATAACATGTGGAAAGAATTGTATGTTGCCAAGAATAATTAGGTTTGCAAAAAGGATAAGGAACAACTGGGTCTTTACCAGTTCTTCATGAAAATATCTCATGTGGATTGTGGATAATAAACTGAGAATGAGTCAATAATTTTCAGCTATGGCAATAAAGGCAGACATGATTTTGACCTTTCTATTAAACATTTTAGTCTTGAAAACACATAAATTTCTTCTGCCCTATCCATGTACTGAGATGAAATGCTATCAAAGGTGCTATAATCCATAATTTAATAAATACATTTGTTAAGTGGTGTGATTGAGGGTACTGGCAAAAGTCTGAATTGCCAGATATTTCCAGAAAGACTGAAAGATCCAGGACAGTTCATTTAAAAGAATACTGTACAGGCCAATAGTAACAATTTACAAGTATATAAAGAAATATTGCAGCAAATGGAAAAGATCAGCTTTCTGCAGCCATGTTGTCTCTGATAAGACATGAGCTGTGTATTCTGCATGAAGAAGGAGCTGAGTTTAACATTGGGTGATAGTCTCTCTCAGTAAGTGCTGTGCAGCACTGAAATAGGTTACTGGAGAGGATTTTTGCTCTTTAGAACTAGACAGAGATTAGACATTAATGATGYAAAATATGATATGGAGAGAAACTTTTCTTATTAGAGAGCAAAGCTTTCTAGTTCTCAGCCACCTTCGAGTTTCCTTTAGTAAAAGGCTCACAAGGACAGCAAGTCATTTTTGATGGCACTTCAAAAATCTTTTCAAATTCTCATTTGTTTTAAACTATTCCATAACTGTATCCACTGTACCATCACAGGCCAATGCTGCAATGAAAGGTAACAAGGCGTCATTAACTATCTGTGTAGTAAAGCTCATAAAAACCTTCCATCATCCTAGGTAGCCACAGAGCATATCATATTGGGCCACACTCTTTAATTCACTCTCASTCAATTTGAAAAATGGTGAAGTCTGTTTCCAGGGTGTTGTGTGAACTGTTGGTAATGTGCATAGAAGACTGTGGGAAGTTGACTGAAGACTACAAATCAAAATCCACATGCCTCTGGCACTGTGAATCTTCTTATAATCTTGTAGAAATCTCTAGAATCTTGCCTACTGTAGAAACAGGAATTTCTCTAATATGAATGTAGCTTGAATTTCCTCAAGAACTAATGACTACTATATCAAAGGTTACCCATGATAACCTTAATATACCTTTTCCATATGGCTTTCTTCATATTACTTCATAGAAGCATAAGCTTTTGTATTAAAAAAAAAAAAAAAAANCAGCAAAGCAAAACCAAGATCCACAAAAAAAAAAGAACATATAACAAGGATGTCCACATGCTTCTTTCCCTATCAGGGGAGTGGAAAATTGAAAGAGAGAATTAGAATAGTTATTAGGAATAAATTATTTCCTATGGGTATGGTAAGGGACTGAAACATATTGCCTAGAGAAATTTGGATGTCCCATCCCTGCAAATGTTCAAGACCAGTTTGGATTGGGCTTGGAGCAACCTGGTCTAGTGGAAGGTGTTCCTTCCCATGGAATTCGAGCTGGAATGAGATGATCTTTAAGATCGCTTCCAACCCAAACCATTCTAGGATTCTGTGAATCTATGGTAATGTTTTTGCTTAATGTATTTATGGAAAAGGATAACTGTTAAACATAAGGAAAAGAAGAGTGGAACTGCATAAGCTGATCAGGTTAATTCATCAGGCTGGGGAGGCTTTGATATTGCAAAAGCTAATATCAGCTTAGAGGGTTTGTCCACCACTGACTTGGTTTCAAACAGCTGTTAAACTCATTGTTTCCCTGAGTGCCATTTTCAAGTAAATTATTAGTGTTCTGGTTTTGTTGTAAAATGCTTTGCTGTAAATCTCAGTGTCTCAGAATGAGATATTTGATAGATAAGAACACTTGCCATTTTTTGTCAAATTTTACCTTTTATAGTTTCAAGATGCAGTTGAAAGACATTTTCCTTGGAATTTAAGTCATGGCATAAATGGAATGAAACTGTTTTTTACCACACTGAGCTATTTTAAAACTTTCTTGCTTGAAGGGAACAAAGTATGTCAGTCCTTCCATTTTTTAACAATCATTATTGCCCTAGCAATGTTGCTTGTTATTTATTTTTATTTTCCTTTTTAAATACTAATTATGTAATTGTGCTAAAAGTAGTTCCAATATATATCTTTTCATGTGTTTCATGTATTTTCTTTAAAAGTACTATAATAAAAAAATGAAGGCTTTCCACTTCATATGTATGAAATACCTCTCCAGATTTTAGGAAGTGTGACATTTTAAGAGATCACAGAAGACTTTATAAAAACAATTAAAATGTCACATAAACTTGCTTCYGCCCCCTGAGAAGAAAGCAAGCCTGCTTTTTTATATTCGGGGGGAAAAAAGAAAAATGAAGGTAAAGCACTGATTATGGCTAGCCAGTAAGTGAGGTAATTTTTATCTATGTATAGACTTAAATGTAAATGATTTTCTGAAATAGCATCTTTTCCAAGAGGAAAGATGTCTCTTAATTGTCCCTAATCTTTCCCTGCTTGTTGTATTTAAAAGTGTCAACTTAGATGAAATTAACATCTGCAATAGTCATCAGTGATAAAACTATTTTGTATATTAAAGCTATTGCTTATCATTCCAGGCCTGRATAAAAGGTTTTCAAATTAAATGTCATATCGATTTGTATTGACTAATTTAAATTTTTTTCCAATTGTAAAATTATTATCAAATCATTCAGGTAAGTATGGAATCATACCTTGGAAGAGAACCATACTAAAGACARTTATTTCTGAATTTATTTTTAGTCTCTTCCATGGAAGAGACCTTTCACAGATTCTGACATAAACAGGGCGTTTGAAAACATGCTTTATGTTCTGTTCCATTGTGTTAGAAACATTTGAGATCAATGTAAAGTACTGTTTATGGGAAAGTGACACCGTGAGTGAAATAGGAGACTGGGAGGCTACAAGGGGAGGTCTTGAAGATGATGAAATCGAGTGAGTTTAGATAGTAGCTCAAGATAAACAACCAATGGGAGTATGTTACTGTCAAGGTATTATGATCTGATTATAAGAGATACTCCTACCCAAAGTAAGGTGTAAATGAGACCACATGGTGAAGTCAGTAGTACATATTTGATTTAACAGTAAATATGAGGTAGAGAGAGAGAAAGAAATAAGAGGGTGGGGGAGATGGGGATAGGGAGGAGAGAAAGAGAGTGAAGGATTAAACAGAAGATAAAAAGATATTAACACTATGTGGATTCCTGCAGCATCCCACTGGTCCTTCTACACCCTGGTCTTCAGTGGTGGGGGTCTCCCTATTGCTCACCTGGAGGTACCACTTTTATACAGCCCAATTCAGAGGTATCCACACAGCACAGATGCTGTTTCCACAACTTTGGCTAGCATGCATCTTTTCTCACAGTTTTCATTGTGCTTATTTTTTGTCCAGATAACTTCCCACAGTCTGCACAGTGGAATTTTGTCTGGTGTCCTAATTCCACATCTTCACCTTTGTTAAGCCTGAAATTAATGTCTTCCTGTTTTGCCATTTGTGCTTATCTCAGGTTCTATTGTGGTGGCTTATCTAATGGGGACAGTATCTTGAGATAAGTAACTGCATTCTGTAAGTCCTCACACCATCCCATGGCTCAAATACTGTCTTCAGGGACTTTTCCTCAGTTCATGGGTTATCCACAGGGGTGATACATACATAGAAAAGACAAAGGAGAAAAGACAGAAATAACGGAAACAATAATGCCTGTAATCATACAATATATACAATAGCTATTCAAATAATTACATATACAAATTCAATTGCAGTCATCAACCCAATTTTCATTAGCCACAGCCCCCAGTTTGTGAGTCCCAAAGATTAGAACATGGACTTTAGACAGGTATTTGGGCTAATTTCCTGAAGCCGATATTAGGTTGGAGTGATTGGAAAAGTTCAGACATTTGATTAGCCCTTTATTTAGCTTTGGCTTAGGTTTTTTCAATTTATGACATTGCATTGTGAATGGTAATATTGCATTCAGTTTCAGGAAGATTGCATTCAGGAAGATCTGGCATTCCACATACTCCTTGTTCCTTTAATAGTAACATATCTAACACCAACTGACTTGCAAAGCCATTTTTGGCACTTTCTGGAATTGCAGGTTAAGATCTCTAATTCGTATCTGGTCCATTACTGAAGGCATGCACCTCTCACCTAATATTTCCTAAGACCCACTGCTGCTGTACCTTTAACCCAAAACCTATCTTTTGCCCCACCATATTATAATCTGGGGCATATGTATTACTGATCCGTTCTCAGCTTTGTTCAGGAGAACTAAGTTCCTGTCATGTCCTTCCTGCTGATAAAAAGTGAAAGGCAAAATTTGGGTAAATGGATGGGAACATTATCCTGAACCTTAGTCCAGCATGTGGAGCTAGGCTCAGTCATTTTTCATGAAAACATCCCCAAACTAACCCACGTGATGTACTTTTGTGGCTTGTCTTACAAGTTCAAGGGTCTATCAAGTATATTTGGGTCTTGAAATTAGCAATAGAATTAATACAGCAGGTGTTGATTATTAAATTCCTTATAGGGGTATCCCCAGCAAATACATTTTATATATTAAGAAATGTATTTTCTCAGTGAGCCAAGATTCAAGGGAGTGCCCAGGTCTCATCGTACAAGTGATTACCTTTGCACACTGGAACAAGTGTGAATGGACTTGTTGAGGATGTGTGTTTTTGTACTTCAAAGGCTTTAAAATAGGGTTCTTTCTCAACCACATCAACACATAGTTGGAGGAATTTTATAGATAATCCCAGAATCACAGAATATTCTGACTTGGAAGGGATCCACTGGGTAATTCTACACACCATGGGAAATGAAGTTCAAGCACACAAATTTCTTGTACAAAATACAAAAAAAGTTCTCATGTAAAAAACTTCTCATATAAAAAGTTTTCAGACAAACACATCTTTACATTTAGCCTATACTTTGTTCTGCACAAAAGCTGTGGCTGTACTGTTGGTGGGATTAAAAATGTAATTAATTTCCTTTCAAATTTAGTTGTGTTTTTTTCTTTACTATTATTATTATTATTATTATTATTGCTATTATTATTATTATTATTATTATATTCTTTTCAGTGGGCAAATTGGTCTTGTTAAATCTCTTTGCAATTACTGCTACAGAAAATTGCACCCACAAGTTGGAAGCATATGTGGGGCAGAATGTACTACAGTTACTGTGTTGATTAGAATAGAGAAAATAAGTGAGGTGAGGTTAAAATATTCTCTTAGGACACATGCTGGGAARCTTGATAGTACATCTGACATACTCATTTGAGAATGCAAATATTTCCAGAAATGGTTACATGTCTTAAGAGCTGGTAAAAGGCTTTTGTGTATTTTATATATGACCCACTTGCAGTCCATGGCTGCCCATCTTTCTGGTTTAGGAAGGGGCACTCAGTCATTTCCATCTAATATTTTCTTTCATTTTGTTAAGATCATTTAGGTTACTGATTAATATTTCTGATATTTTGGAAAAATGTGCCTATTCATGATAAATTAAAAGCCTTCTGGGGCAGAATTAGGAAGGTTAATACGTATTTGCATGATTCCAATACGCATAAATTCTTGGACCAGCTCTCACGCTATATTTGCTTGAATTTTCTAATTCTCATTTGGTTGGAAAAAAAGACTACATCCATAAGATAAAAGTAGAAGCTTTTTCCCACACCAGTTTTTCAGTAAAAAGGCAAARTGAACTCAGCAAAAAATCAAACTAACAATACATTTATCTTATATAATCCTACTAAATTTTGGTCTCCCAATAAGTTACAATCCATGAAAACAGAAAAAAAACATAAATATTGATAATACAAACATTTAGGGAGGCTAGTTGAAAGTTCCATTAGTTTCTATTATCATTCTATTAAAAAGGTGCTTATCTCAAGTTCCTSTTGTGATGGCTTTTCTTATGGGGGAARTGTTTTGAGACATGTAATTGCATTCTTTAAGTACTCACACAAAGTAAACAGGGAAATTTATAGTAACCAAAACAATATTAGACATCAAAACAAAGCCAGTGGTCAGAACAAAGTGGTCAGCGCAACCAAAGATGGACTCTCCCATCAGAAAATAGTAGTCAAGGAGGGCAAGACTTGTGGCAGCTTGGGACAAAAATTAAATAGCTGTCTTTTCAATGCTAGAAAAGACCTAAACTGGGAGCAAAAATTCCCAAAGCAGTCAGGGGAAAAAAAAAAAGTTATGAAAGGAAGTGTTAGGAAGTAGTCACAGAATCTTTGTAATAAAATGAGAATCTCTGAAGAAGCTAACAGAGAGTTTAGGTCTTTTTGTCTCTCTTGCCATATTTCAGTTGATAGATTCTTTTAGTTGATGGTTGCTTGCTTGCTTGTTTACTTGGTTTTCTTGCTATTACTCAAATTCAAAACAAACAAAACAAAAAACTTACAGAAATCTATGGCCTGATTAAAAAAAATAAAAAAGGGAACTTGCTGAAAGCCTATAGTGCAGGAAATGGATCTCATCTTCAGACAGTAATGATGTAGTTTTTTCAAGTTTTGACATCACTCTTTCTAGGCCTTTTTATGTAGAGTGGTTGTGTTCTGAAACATCAGCTTAGCTGATTTGTTTGAGTATTCTTTTTATATTCGTATCCAGTCCTAGGAATACACAACACATAGTAGTTTCACATGTCAGCTGTGTCATGTTAATGGAATAATAGCTGTGTCCCTAGTGTTAAGTATAATAAATAATTGCAGTTGGTTCCTATAATGATTTCCCATATGATTTCCATCGTAAAATATATCTGTCCACATACATCATCACATTACTATGTATGAATATATATGAATAAAACCTACAGGGTGATATGGTTGTCACTGACTTGCTTGCCGTTCTTTAACAAAAAAAAGCAAAGGAAGCTTTGAAGAGTAATTTGGCTTTGTGTATTTTTTTTACATAACTTCCCAGTGTATTTTTAGAGCAATTACCTATGGATATTAGTAAAAAATGATCTGTCTCTGTGGGTTTTCATTTTCATGCAGTCTTTCTTAATTAAATATAAAAGATTGTTCAAAATAAAGTTTCAAGACACTCAGGTAGTTTCTGAGAGTATGTATTATCTTTGAAATACAAAAATGTATCAGGTTAAAAAAAATATTGGTTTTGGAACCTAAATATGATTCTATAGAAAATTATTCTTGTTCTAAGATTCTTGGCTTCAGTATAATCATTAAAACACCATAGGTTACGGTAACATGATTTCATTTCTTAATGCTAATTGAGCTAACTCAAGAACACATTTGGGGAATGAAAACAGCTTTTATACCTGAAAAAAGTAAAAATTAGAAAGATTAAATGGAACAGATGTTGTGCCCAATGTCAGCCATGTTGACAGCAGCTCAAAGAAGGTGATCTTTCCTCTCTGCCCATCATTCATGAAGTGCTGCGTTTAGTGCTGGCCTTCCCAGTACAAAAGAGTCATGCACACACTGCACAAACTCCAGTGAAGGCCACCAAAATAAGTAAAGAACTGAAGTATCTCTCCTACTTTCCCTGATATTTACTTGCTCAGTTATGTTATCAGGTGGTATCTAAGCTTGGTGTCTGACCAAACCTGTACATTCTGCGGAGAGTTTCAGAAGATTTCTAGATTGTGCTGGAAATTGCTTTTGGGATTCACTGAGTATGCATGACTGATGTTCTGAAAGAGACAGCAAGGGATGCAGTCTTGACTCGCTGGCAGTATATGAAGTACACCTAAGCAAACCTGAAAGGCATACCAGAGATATCAGTGAAACATATACCTAGGCTTTTCTCACACATGTATTATCATCAACTCTAAGCTTACTTAGACAATCTGASCTGAGAAACAGAAGGGCTGAGTAAGTTACACCCTCTTAATAGGGATAGCAGTGACCACATAGTCTCTAGACATTGTGACTCCCGCGCTGTCCCTTGGGCTGCTCTGTTGTGCGTCATCTCTACAGTAGGTCAGTGGCTGTAAAGCATATACTGGTCTCCAGGGAAAGCACAGAAAAGCCTGATCTCTCATACCCTCAAGAGCTCTCTTTAACTATCATCTCCATTTTCTTCAAGTCATCATCATATATGCATAATGTGACTCTTTCAGGGATAATTCATGTTCCTAATACATCTATAAATGTAATTATAACAAATAAATAAAAGGGCAAGGAGAAACTGAACAATTGGGGAGAAAGAAGGAGAGGAGGGAGAGAGTATTTGGCTTATGTGTGCAAATGACACATAATTTCCAACTATTTGAGAATGAATACTTTTGTTTCCTTTAGGACTTGTTAATTTATTTTAAAAATATGTTTTTCAAAATTAAATTTGTGGTTTCAGGAGCTAAGTATAGAAAATTGCATAATCTCCTTTTAGAAACTGGTGACTAAGAATGAGCACTTTCAATAAATATAGCAGCATGAAGTTTGTTAAGTATAATTTGTTTCATTGCTAATGTAAATTTTTCCAACATTGGTTAAGCTAAATATAACACACATACTGTAAGAGCAAAAGCTATACTCCTTAAAATATGATGAGGAGATAAGAACTAACAGAACACAAAGGAACTTATAAAGGTTACTGTGGGAACAGAGTTTGTGGTTTGTGAAGCACATCCTTTTTCAAAAATATTAGTTTCTGAAATTCTATTTATGTCTGTTCAAGGTGTCTCTTATGTTTATCAGCAGCATTTTTTTCCATTTTTTCCATCAGGTGTTTCATTCCAAATGCATATGCTGCTCTCTTCACCGCTGCTCTGGTGCCATTAATGTGCTTGGTGGTGGTTTTTGTGGTGTTCGTCCACGCCTACCAGGTGACTCCTCAGTGGAAGGCATATGACGATATTTTCAGAGGAAGAACAAATGCAGCAGGTATGATTTGTTGGCCATCCTTAAGCAGAGAACCCCACCTGAAACCATAGTTCAGTAGGTACCTATGCCCTTGTCTGAGTTAAGCCTGCTAGTGCCCTTTTGAAGTCTGTGAAAGTACTTTGATGATCAAAGTTATGCAGATGCTTAACGGTCTGAGAGGGATAAAAATATATAAATCTAGAACAAGAAATTAGTATCACTGGCTTTATGACTAAGTTCAGTCCAGCTAAAGAGAACAGAAATAAAACAAAGCACTGCTGTGCTTGGAGCACTGTGTCCCCATGCCAGGTTTTGGCTGGGGGCATTGAACACCCTGTCCCAGGGAGGGCTTGGGGTGCTCATGTGCAGTGACTGCCTGCTTTCAGAGCATGATAATCTATGGATCCAGGCTGTGTCCCCCTGCTCAGCCCCAGGTGATGGGTACGGCTTTGGTCCCTGTGTTTCGCAGTGTGTTTGACGGCTCCAAAGCCTCGTGCAGGGTGCGCTGTGGATTGGAGTATTTGGAGTTAATGCCTCTGTTTTGATATTTCCTATGCTACTTGCAACTGAAATGTGCTTGAAAGAGAAGATCTGTCTTGTGCAAAACAGGAAGTTTCGGTCAGCCTCCTCCATCAGTACAATTTCAAGTACAACAATGTTCCCAAAATAAAGTTGGAGCAGTGCAGACCAACAATGTAATAATAATAGGATACTCTGTGGGAAGCTTAGAATATTTCTTTTGTCTTCACGGCATTTTGTAAAAAAAAAAAAAAAAAAAGTTTTATAACCTAGTGCAAATAATTGTTTGATATTTGGGTTATAGAGATATATTCATTTTTATAAAAAATAAAAATAAATATTAAATATTAGTTATCTTTACATTTCTGTGAATATTTATTCATTTTTAATGACACAATATTAGCTTGATTAAGATCAGTATGAATTTGGATAAGGTCTCATGATATTCAAGATCTTAGTTGCACTTTCATTTCTTTCTGTTATAAATGCACTGCCTGAAGCACTCACTTTTCAGTCTTTCAGTTGATATATTTATAATTAACTTTGTTTGGCTATCTCTAAAGAGATTCCTTATTAATATGTGAGGGTTAAGACTTGTCTCAGAGCTGTTAAAGCACAGGCAAAAAATCAACTGAATGTTGAAACAATACCATAAATAAAGTTATTGAGCAAAATGGCAGAAAGTACTAACAGAAATTATAAATGCATGACATAAAGGCATGAAATGGTAAGGTTGAAACAAATCTTCGGTTTAGCATAGGGTTCAGGATGTTTTCTTTCTTCAACAGAATCTAAAAATTAGGATGGAGAATGCCTAAGTCTCAGAAGAAAAGAAAAACAATCAGGAGGAGGAGAGCAGTTCAGTAAAATACTTTTTTTTTTTTTTTTTAAGTAGATTGTACCCATACACTTGCAAGGCAAACTGGTGTTTTGCTACCAATGAACTTTTGTAAGCACAATGAAATACTTCATACAGTGATGGTGAGCGCAAGTTGGAGAGAGGCTGTTTTAGAGATGAAAATGAGCTGTCTGCTGCGATTTATGGTGCGGGGGATTCTATGAGTCTCCACAGAGGTGTTTACAATATAAGCTTCTAGAGTGAAAATATGGTGATTTCTGTAGTTTGTAAAAATGGTCATAACTACATGACACAGTACTAATTATTAACTAAAGGCCTCTGACTGACTATTCTTCTTCTGACATTAAAGTTGGTGATAGTATATTACACTGTTTTTAATGTCTAATGGGTATACTGTGCTTTATAAGTTATATTCAAAGGCAATTGGCAGTGGTAAGGCCTGGTATCACTTTTAAATCTTGAATCTTGAAGTTCATTCAGCTGACTCTTGTCCTCTTACCAAATTGCTGGCACTTGCTCCTCCTGCTTCTGTTATTGTAACCACATCAGCAAAGTTGTCTGCAATCAGCTTCATGATGATATCTTAATTTTGAAGGATCGAGGGCATCTCAGATTATACCTGAACCAAGTTCTGGCTTACAAGACCATATGCATTAGGAAGGCCATTAGGCAACAGTGCCTCCTTAAGTTGCACAGACATCCATTATATTTCTGTGTTCTTACAGCAGTAAATATGCCAGGGTTTCTCTCTGTTTCATCCAAAGCCAGAAGAAAGGTGAAGCCACCAAGCAGCAGTTTATCCATGTCAAAAGTTCAGAAAATTCAGGATAGATGATATCAGTTGCCCTTCCCTTTTCTACCGATACAGTCACTCCATTATAGAAGGCCACTACATTATTCTTCTACAGCTAATACGATAAATTCTATAAAGATGTAAAACATCTTGCTGAATTTAGGTAGCAGCACGCTGTTTTGCTATTTTTTTTTCTGCCCTATGAGCACTAGTGAGTCCCCSCACCAAAGGGGACTCCTGAGTATTTTTTCTTTCCCAAGAGCAGAATAACAATGCTGATTTTCACCATGCCTGCTTAAAAGAAAACATTTCCCCTTGGTAGCTTCAAAAAGGATCTTGCAGCTCTGAAAAGAGGATTTATCTGTTTGTAGACAGATTCATCTTTTCTTGGAAGACTATAGTATATAATTGGATGGGGTTTTACTTACATTTATACTTAGATCCCCTTTTTCTAGTGGTGCCTCCTTTTCTGTCATGTGTATATTCTTCCTAGTCCTCTGGATTTGTTCTGGATACCCTGAAGTAGATTCTCATCTCTCATACACTACTTTGTTAGTTTCAAGAAAACACAGTGGCCCAGAGACAGCTAGACCAGGAAAAACCTGCTTTTAGTAATTGCTGTCAATTCCTTTGGCAGTGGTTTGTGATCTCTCCAGAAAGTGTTTATACTCATTACTYGTGACTGTGCTATCACTGTAAAAGAAAACGATTAAAACAAGGTTGTAGTGCAGAATAAACACAAGTAAATAGGGTTTACTGAGTATTGATTTGTTAATTCGTTTTTACTTAGAGCAGGCAGCTCTTCCTCAAAAGTGAATATTGGAAAGAAAAGTGTGAAAGGCTGAAAAAGTTGTGAAAGCTGATTTTCAAGGAATGCTAACTCAGCCTCTAGTGAGTTAGGCAGAGATAGGCATTGAGTTTGCTCAGAGTCTTTAGTTTGTACTGGTTCTGTTTGCCAGCCTTTCAGCAAACATGTTCTGCTGGCTGACTGTTCTGCTATATACAGAAACCCTCTTCTCAAAAGTTAGCCTTGACAGGAGTCCAGCCAGAGGCATTATTTGGATAAACAGCCTTTGGGTTAACTAATATTTAAGTTTGCACCCTAGAATATGGTTGGCCCTCCTGACTGCCGGGACACTGCTGACTCATATTCAACTTTCCACTAGCCAGGACCCTTTAGCAGGTTCCTTTCCTGGCACTGCTCTCCAGCCACTCATTCCCCAATCTGTCCATGCATCCAGAATTGCCCCATTCCAGGTGCAGAATTCGGCATTTGCCCTTGTTGAACTACACATGGCTGGTGACTGTCCAGCTCTCTGATTTTTCAAAGCCTCTCTGCAGGGCCTTCCTGCCTTCTAGAGAGTCCCACATTTGTATCATCTGTGAACTTGCTCAGTGTCCCTTCCAGTACTCCATCTGGGTCATTTAGGAAGCTGCTGAAGAGCACAGGGCTGACAATGGAGCCCTGTGGAACACCACTGGTGACAGGTCCTAATATGCAAATACAGAAAATGGGTATTAACAAGACAGCAATCCAATATACATGATTTTGTTTTCTAACTGTTTGCTAACCTTTATTTCACAAAAATATTTAAAAACATAGCAGAACAACTTAATTTTTTCCCCTGATAATTGCAAATAGATGAGCTTCATTTGTTGAATGAATCTTTAACTGGCATAATTTTCGTGCTCTACTTACAAATATGCAGTAGAACTTAACTGAATCAGATGTCATAACTGTAAAGTGACATAATTAATGTAAAGATTAAAACTTCATGCTGTCAAAATAGAACTTCATGAGGAATGCCTTTAGATGTTTACCTGTTTAATTTTAACTATGTTCTTGCATGTTCCTTCATATAAATGTCTTTAATATAAAATCATAGAACAGCTTGGGTTGGAACGGACCTTAAAGATCAACTAGTTCCAGTCTCTAAATATACTTACTGTCTTAGCAGTGTTCAAATCCTAGTCATATCAGAACGTGCTGGATAGTCTGCCTATACCTACTGCTATCTGATCTTCTCAAGAAACAAATAAACCTGCAAAATGCAAATGCAGGACATTCCAGACATGCTTCTGTGCTCAGATAATGATGCCAAGGACAGGGCTTTTGATTTCAAGTGAGAATGTGTGTCAAAACGTGTAGTTACATGTCTACATGTCTTCCCTATCCCAGATACATGCTGAAGTCTTTATCTCAAATCATAAGATGAATATCATGTATCCAAGAGAATCAAAGGAACAGTGAATTGCAAGAATGCTTTCATCTGGAGATGACAATATGCATCTAGAAATCAAAAACCTGATGTTGGCTACTTCTGAACTAAGAGTTATGTACATTATTCACAGTATTCATCACACATACTGGATATAATATTCTAGTCTTCATAGTGCTCCATGAGCTTCCCTTTTTAAATTAGGACAAAACCCAAATTTTTACCTTCAAGATTTTTTACAAATACTGTTACGACAAAATACACAAGATAATGAGAAGCTGAAATAAAGAGTTAAGATCTGAATAAGATAACAACTTAGGTGCATCATCTGCACTCATGTAATTAAGACAGCTTGCACTGTGCTTCACATGTCCAAATTAGCTGTTTTCCTTCAAAGAAATCTGCAGAAGCAAGCTCATTTACATGAGTTGTGACTGCACAGCTGCAAATTTAGCACTCATCTAATATTTTGCATAATGCATCTAAATAATTTTGTTATGTGGAGATAAGTAGGCTCAAATTTTTCTTAATTCTTTTGGTTTGCTACTTTTCCGGGATTTGCCATGTTCCCTGCATACCAGTAACAGCCTAAGCTATGACAAAATACCTCTTTTTTCATTTTATTATACCACAAAATGTCTTAAAGATGTGTCCTGGTTTTACTCGGTCCGATTTTTGGTAGTGGGGGGATGGGATCAAGAAACCACAATGATGGCTTCTGTGAGGAAGTTCTAGAAAYTTTCTCATTCTGCTTCAGCAAAAGGAGCCCTACCCGCTGTGTTTTAGAGCCAATCCATTATGGTGGCTTTGAGGCTGATGGACATCATCAGGCCTGGGCCAATTGCACAGGCTAGTTACACCTTTGTGATGACATATGGTCTCGTACTTAAGAGGAATTCAAAACAAGATAGGGGTGGCCGCCATGTAGTTTTTAGGTTGTTAGTATTTAGTTTTAGTATCATGGACTGGGGATAAACAGAGCAGGAGGGTGAAGAGATTTAAGAGAAAAAATGGAAACCCAAGATCACAGTAAGAAGAAGATGGGATGGGTTGCTGTGCTGTTGCTGTGGTGCTCGGACATGGAGAAAACAAGCTGTTCTCGAAAGGACTATTTCATCAACGAGAGACCTGTATAGAAAAGGAGAGCGACCTTGCTCTGAGAAAAACCTGGCCTTTGAGGA
>NW_026623239.1:6155035-6179330 GCF_030028575.1 Malurus melanocephalus | reverse complement strand
AAGTGAGTTGATGCTAAGAAGAAATTGTGTTCTGTGGGGACGGAAGAGATACCCCCGCCCCATATCTGAAGTAAGTGGATGTTTAGAAGAAGCTGTGTTCTGCCAGGAGATTTGTGATAGTGGTCTTAACGCCGCCAAAACAACACAGTTTGGCCTTGAAGAACATTCTTTTCTTTCTCCCATGCGGTAAAGAAAAGAATGCCATGCCATCAGYAGTTATACACTGACTGTTTCTTGGGAAAAGACCTTCCACAGCTTRGAGCTGTAAGAATGCTTCTCCTATGATGCTGGACGATAACYGTATTGAGTAGTTTGATCTATGTTAGACTTTCATTCCTGCCCCTCTTTGACGCGGGAAGACATGGTGGGTGGAGAGGGATGACCTGAGACAGAGACAGGTCCACGGAAAGAATAACAGGTGTCTTAAAATGTCCATTTTTATTTTTCTTCTCCTTGTGATTTTTTTGGTATCTTTGCTCACCTCCCAGATGCAGTAGTATTCTTAGTAGTTTTTAGTAATAAATCTAATTTGCAACTTAAGTTATTCAGCCTGTCTGACCATTTTCTGGAGCATATATGTATCTTTCTCTCAATTATGTTATGTTATCTGAAAGCCATAAATTTTAGTGTTAATTGGGCTTTTGCTCTCCCTTCTCTCTCTCTGGTGGGGGGAAGGGAGGGAATGTTGTGGGTGCAKTGCTTTTGGCTTTTGGTCAAGTTCAAACCACGACATTTTTGGTGCCATGACTCAGATCAGGTAAAAAAGGGTTTAAAGCCACAACATGTATGTGAAAACTTATCAAAGCCCTGGGATTTAGTGCAAAGGTTAGAGAGGCTAGTCTTCTATGATTTTGAAGTAGTGATGTGTTGCTTATGTTTAATTGGAGATGTGTTTTTCTTTTACAAAGTATCTTTTAATTTCAAGATTTTTCTTGCCAGCAGATAAAAAAATATAAATTAACAAAGAATTATATTTTAGCACATTTGTTACTTCCTATTTCTACAAACTATCAATGAAAATTTTGTTCCAGTTGAATTTCATGGACATGAAGCTACCAGATTTCTGGTCTTCAGTATCTGATACTATTAAATTCTGCACATTTAACATTCAAAATCAGTAATCAGTGGTTTTGCTATAACTCATTGATTGCATATTCTTGGTGGCGATATTTTCTTCTTTGAACTTTATGAGAGAAATCTGTTTGTTCTTTTTTTTTTACATTTGCTTTGGCCACAAAATCCTGTTACTGCACTTTTTTCRCAGCAGCTGTCAAAAACAATTGAAAACAGAGCCAGCAGGATTTGGAACACTGTTTTTCAAGCTTTTTTTTAAAAAAAAAAGGGGTTTGTGGCATTTTTATATTTACATTGCTAAGTTTAACTGATGACTTCTTGAGCAATAGCCTGTAAAAATTTTACTAATTTAGATTTCCCACATGCTCTCCTCAGTCATCTGGTAAAAAAACATTTGTAAAGATCTTCCAGATTTTACAGCAGGTCTTCATGTTTAGCCAAGAACTTTTAAAAGCAATTGAAGCTGCATTATCAGTTTAACAGCCTGAGGAGAAGACACATCATAAATATTTATAAGTAAACTCAGAAGAAAATTAAAGCTGTATTATTAAATTCCTTCTTTTATTGAATTTCTTATTTATTTAAAAAAAAAAAAAGAAAAAGACATAATATGGACCAACTTGGTGATCAGAACACAGACATTTTAATACATTATTAAAGCACAGTTCATTCTTTATTTTCCACAGTTAAATGATCTTGATATTTTCTGCAAAAACACATTCTGCTACTTCAAAGCACTACATATTCAAATACACTACATATTCAAAATAATATCCGGTGTCATAGAGTTTATACTTACTTATGCTTTGATGTCTTTTGGTAAGTGAGTTGGTGGTTAATTCAGATAGTAGATTTTCTCTCTGTCTAAGTGCTTGTGCGTTGATTTTGCTAACTTTTAAGTAAAAAAAAMCCCAAAAAGCCAAAGGCTTTTTTCAAGAACCATTTTGTTATGCATCATGAGCAATTGTTGACTGATATTATACAGGAGGATATCCGTTGTTTCTTCCCTCCCTGGTAAAATAGTTGTAGTAGGTACCATCAGACTGTTTGTTCATGATCAGTAGGCTGACCATCACAGGGATGAGAGTTTAACCATGGGAACTGTCCCTTCACTAGGTGAAATTACAATGCCATATATGAACCCACCTCAATCTTTAATTTACTGTTAGAAGAGCCATCAAAAGTGTGACAGTGCATCATGGGGTGAGGCTTCTCCTCGTCTTCTTGATCCTCTTCACATTGCTTCCACTTTTTGCTTCTTCAGTGCTACTCATCCTCCAAGCCTTGGACTACCAAGAGGCCAAAGTGCTCTTAGCACTCTGAGACACAGAGCCTGTCAGGTATCTCCCTCCCATGATACTGAAAACAGGTATATTGTGCATATAAAGAGAGCTGATGGACAGGATGCATCTGATACTGGAAAATAATTTCTCTTTTATTTTTTTTCACTGCAGTGTCTGAAGCAGTGCTATTCARCTGGCAGAATTTAGTCCTGACTCCAGCTATATAGAAATTTCAAGCAGTTTAATCCTGTGTTCTAAAATCTATCACCATTTTTCCAATCATTTCAAGCATACAAATGTGACAAGTGTTGCAGTTCTCATTTCTGAATAAGTCATGCACAGGATGACTGGAACCACAGTCCTGTGCAGTTAAAATTCTTTGTGGACCTCAGTAAATAGCCTACTTAGGTTGCAGTAAGTGWGGGTGTGGACATGTGAGCCTCATCATGAGATTATTTCTCTTAGTAAGTCAGTACAAACCATGTAATCATAGAATAGTTTGGGTTGAAAGGGACCTTTAAAGGCCATCTAGTCCAACCTCCCTGCAATGAGCAGGGACATCCTCAGATTCCTTATAATGCAACAGAGAATGAAACTTTAATGTCACCAGTCTTTTTTTTCTCTGAGGTTTATTTCAGAAATATAGAATTGTGAAGGTTTAGTTTGTTGCAAATTTAAAAATACTGTAGATGAAATCATAAATGTTTGGAAAAGTTCCATGTTTTGTTTCCTCCTGTTTCTTGTTCCTGCTTCTACTGTAAGGAAACCAAAGATCAAACACAAAGCTGACAGGTTTTTTTCAGCTGGGCAAACTCGCATTTTATTACTTGAATCTTATGATGTTAGAGTTCCTTGCTGTGGTAGTTCCTCTGAACTATCAAAGTTCAATAAGTTAAACATGATTTTGTGAATGAAAAGTCTCCTGAAGATTACTAAATAAAAAAAATTAAAAAAAGAAAAAAAAAAAAAAAAAAAAAAAAAAAAAAAAAAAAAAAAAGAAAAAAAAAAAAAAAAAAAAAAAAAAAAAAAAAAAAAAAAAAAAAAAGCCCTGTGCCTGGTTCAGAAAGCTCCTGAGCTGTAAATGGAAGGATTGCCAGGAGAAGTATCATATCTAGTAAACTTTTTTGGTCCCTTCTTGAAGGCAAGGCAGGTAAACTTTTTCTATAACCAATTCCTTTTAGATTCCTGATGAGGTAATTAAATTTTCCCTTCATCTTCATATTTTTCCTAGTTCATTAATTTTGTAATCTRATCCAAACCTGTCATGAAAATATTGCAGTCTATCTTTCAAGTTCTCACCATCATTGCTTTCATGTGAATCACTGTATGAAATCTTGTGTTCACTCTAAGGGCCCCCCCACTGTAGTAAACTACAGTTTTACCACACTTAATAACTTACTACAATGTACTGCAGCCCTCAGAAGAGAAAGCAATGCAGAAAAAGTAATTTTAGAGGTAAGTTAATAAGGAAATTATCTATTCTCAGCAATGAGGAAGGACTGACAAACAGTAGACACATCTAGTTTTTTGGTAAATTGCATGTATGTAATTTCACCTAGTCAAATAACAAGCTGGACTATGGTAAGTTTTCAAACTCTAAAAACCTGCAGTTAGTGATCCACAAGGTGCACAATTTTTCTGTATTGAATTTGTCAAAACTGTCAGTATTTCTTGAGCTTATAGTAAGAAAAAGGGGAGATATTTTAGGGAAAGACATGAACAGTCAGGTCAATGATATATGCATGTGCATATGCATTCAGATGTATTTAAGGAGCATGTGGACTGCCTGTTGTTTAAATAAAACCTTCCATCATTCCTAGTACTAAAAAATGGTGTGATAGCTGTGTACAAAAAATGTGAACCAGGATGGCTGGGTTATATAATACCCTTGTCAGTGTCTCAGTTACATCACAGTKACATTGAGCTGACTGCTGCATATCAGTCTTATCTTCTAGGTTTATCCAAGTAGTGTAGACGCAAATGCTTGCACTTGGACTTAGAATAAAGGTCATGTCAGTGAAGGCTCAGAATCACTTTGGGTTTGTTTGAGAGGGGGCTGTTGGTTTTATTTTCATATGAAAAAACTAGAAATAATTATACTATTTTGGTTCATTTGGTTCATCAAGGCTATTTATTGGCATCCTTTTTCTGTTGTGCAATGCTGATTTTACAAACGGAAGAATTTGTTGCCTCTTTTCTGATATATTTGCTCTAGTTATCGAGCTTTTGTTTGATCAAAGTACAACAAATGGGTATAGAGAACTCAGACATCCAAGGCTTTAAATKCTGCCGAAGTTTCAAGTCTACAATTAGCCCTTTACAAGACTGATAACGAGGCAATTGTTACCAATGAAGAAAAAAATAACCATAAACTGTACCAATATTCAGCATGTAGGAAAAAGCAGGCATCTTTACACTTTTTCTTGTTAAAGTATTATGTTTATATGAGTTGGGATGTTGCCTACATTCAGAAGGCCCTTACTAGTTTTACAGTATTAAACAAAATGGCCAAAGGGCTCCCAAACTGGTGTTTCTGGAACAACACCCTTCAAAAGCACATCCCCACTGTTTGCTTATGCTGCATAACTAGTAYGGAGAGGGGCAATGCCTGGTCGAACACCTCTGCCCCTGATGTGTGCAGACCTGGTAAACATGGACTCTGTATTCTTGCGCGAACACAGTCAGCTCAGGGGCTGGCTCTTGTCAGTAGGAGAAACACGTGGCGATGAAAACTAACTTTTGCTTTCTTTATTGCAAACTTTGTCCATGCAGACATCTTCCTGCCAGCATTCCCTAAATCTTTTATGCTTTACAGTGGGAACATAAAATGTTGATGTATATGTGCATACTTAAAGACAGATTCTGCACATACTTTTGAAGGTGAATGAAGTTTCTGGTTCAAAGTCTATCTTGGGATATAGACTCCTGTACTGAGTGGAGTTTGTCACTCTGAACTGTATAAGGTCACATGTCTTAAGTTTGACTTAAAGGGAAAAATAAAAACAAATCAAAGAATACGCTGTTCTTATAATTTCCTACRAGAGGCTCGAGGTGTCAGAGGTGTTTATGTATCTATTATACTTTTCTTCTTTTCCCTGTCCTCTGAATTCTTAGAAATCCATTTTTTTTCTCAAAATTTTCAGAGCTCTGCCATTCTTCTCCAAAGTTCAGCATTTTTTCTGACTCTGCCTGTGCTCTTTCCACCACTTGGTTTGCTGAGCTGGGCTATGCTCCCACTGCTCCCCTCACTTCCTAGCCTCTTGACAGTGTCCTTCTGCTTCTCTTCTCATCCTGGGGTGGGGTTCTAGAAGCCCGGGACCCCTACCCAGCTAGGGCAGGAGAAGGGCTGTCCACCACTGCAGAACAAACTCCAAGTTTAGCCAGAGACAGCAAAACCATGTCCTGTGTCAGTAATGCTCTAAAAAGTGTTTTTCCCCAGGCTCACCAGCTGACAGACTGTGTTTGTGGTTTGCAGAGATCCCCTTGGTTTTGTATCTTTTTGCCCTGATTTCCATCACCTGGCTGTGGGGAGGACTGCACATGGCTTACCGGCACCTCTGGCTGTTAGTGTTCTTCATCATCTTCAACAGCCTGCAGGTAAGACCCTGTGCCTGATGGCGCCATTTTCTCCACTCACGTTTGTTATTTTGGCTTCACCAGCTGAACATCATCCAGTACCTCACCGAGACAATGTGGAAGTGGTAATTGTGTATTCTGTTTAYTTCTCAAACTGACATGTACAATGCATATTAAAACAAGGGATGCATTGTTTTTGAACAATAGCAGTGCAATTGCATAGATTTTATTTCATAGCTAATACACTCAGAAAGAAAATTTCTTGCTTATGTATGTGAAGTGTTACTGAGATAATTATATGGGTAAAACCAGAGTATCTGTAGCCTTTGCAAAATCACTGAGTATTTCAACTTCCTGTAGATGTTCTAATGTTCTAATTCTAATATTATTTTCTATAATATTATAATTCTAATAATGACAGTACTAAAAAAAMCCTAGAATTTTAGATTATATAGTCCTAAGACTGATTTTTTTCCATTGTGAGAGGTGAGCCTTGAGGCTTAGATTTTCTCATATAACATATATATTGGCAAAGCAGAGAACCTTTATTGAAAAAAGAAATAAATAAAGACTAAATGTTTGTCTTTATTAATAAAAAATTTAAATAGCCCTTGCCAAAATTTTACATATATAAGTGTTTCCACTGGCTCAATAATGCATTGCACTGCATTTAATACCATATTGCACATTGCAAAATTACTTACAGAGTAGACATAATTATGTCTCAGATGGAAAAATGTTCTGATGTCTGAAAAYAGTGAAACTAGCAGGAGATTTAAAAGTATATATCAAAATATTTGGACGGTAAGTTTTTCTGGACTCCAGTATGCCCGTCTTATTTTCTTATAACTAAAATATCTGTGGCACCTTTTATTTCCCAATATTAAAACAATTAATTAATTGTAAAAAATAATAAAAAATACTTTTTTTGCAAAATAGATTTAATTTCTATTCAAAAGATGGGGCTTTCCTTAAGCAATAATGAAATATTTGCAAAATTAACATCTCAGAATTTTTTTTTAATTGAGAAAAAAATGTACCTTGTTCTCCCTATATTTGACTTCTCTGTATATCTTGTCATTTAACTATTCTGTGTATATTGACATATATTGACTCTGCTTCACCAATAGATGTGGCCTTTTTTTGTATCAGGATCAATTATTTTGACTTTTTGCTAATTTTGATAATTATTAATACTGGTCAAATAAATGCATATGACAAAAGGCCTGCAGAAGAAAATTAAGCATCTCTATTCAAGTTACATTGAATGTTCCACATCAGGGAGAGAAACCTATTATTTTTATTATTTCTAGCCCTAGAGATTCAGTAAAATCTGAAATATAAAATAAATTTTTCTTTATTTAAAGGAGGTGCAAAAATTTCAAATGCATGATCTCTTCCTGTTTATTATTTTAAATTAAATCATGCATATCTGGAGCTCTGACTTAAACACTAGTAAACAAAAACTTTCTTTTCATCTCTGAGGAGCTTAATAACTTGTACTCCATACTTTAAAAGAATTTTTTATCCTTTGCTGGATTTTTGTGACAGGAAATGTAATATGACAGTATCCACTACCTTTAATAACTATTTACTCACTGTTTTTTTGACTATAAAATTACCACATATTTAAAAGGGAAAAAAGGTTTTTAGTGTTGTGTACCCTGAGAGAAGTTTAAAAAATAGATTAGCTCTTTCACAGTACTACAGTTTTAAAATTGTTTCAGTACTTGATTGTCTTCAGTGCTTTGTAAATCCCCATAATAAAACAAGTTTGAAAAGTATTTCCTGGAATGCCCCCACATTTTAAATAAATGTCCCATATAAAATATCTTCCTCTTTTAAAGTTAGGATTTATCTAATCAGGAAATAGAAAAACTGATTCAGGTGACCAGGCTGCAGCATGAAATGGAAGACAGGGAAAGAACAAGGTGAAAAGTTTGTAAATTTCCTTAATCTATGCTTTTCATCAAATAACCGGATATAACTAATTAACTTAGAAAAAATATTAGTATGCAACAAACTCTGTGTAGAAGAAAATTGTGTATTACAAATACTGAAAAGAATTGGAGGTTTTCCTGTAGTTTCAGAAAGGTTTTTTAGACCATGCTGCCTCTGATGAAGGGCTGTCTAGGGGAGTATACACTTCCTCTTGAGAGTCATTTTGACCCACGGGCTGTGCAGAGCCAGCCCATGGACAGTCATGTCCAGTGTCCTTTGAAGATTTAAACTCAGCCCATCTGTTTCTGACYGGGAAAGAAAATGGGACCTGATAGTGGATAGATAGATAGCTGTCTTTTAGTGTATTCTGTTAGCATCTTATTCCCATGTCTTTATCAGCTGTCAGACTTAATGATTGTTAAAAGAAGGCCCTTCTTCTGCAATAAAAGGTGAGTTTACTATTTATCAATGAGCATTTCTGTTATACAAAAAGCCCTGTATCAACTAGAAAGCAATTCATTGTTCATTAAGAGCTTTTTCATAACAGAAAAGAGAACATGAAATAGTTGACAAGCATCAGAGGCCTGGCTGCCTGCTGCTCAGGAGCTATGSACTGCATAACTAATCCGAATGTGACCCATTAAAATGTGTTGGATGTCCAAATGGATCCAACGCAGGAGACTGAAAGGACAGAGTGTTATCCATTGTTTGTTTAGCCTTATGACATGCATTTCCTAGGATATACACTTGCTTGAAAAGTCATCCACTCAGGACAAATTGTTTCCAAGCACTTCCTGCAGGAAATGGTTCCTGTCAGAGACAAGTTTATAGCATGAGCTATTCTAGTACATGGAGGGGAAAGCATCCCTTTCCCTATAACTTCAGGAATAAACATGCAAATAGCTGTGTGGCATTGCAGTARGTAATTTACAAAATAAAAGGTACATTTAGAAACCCAGTAAAGAAAAAGGATAAGAAGCATGTTTGGGATATATGATATTTTGAATTCCTTAGCAGTATGCTCCCAGTTGTCCTACCCAGACAGCATCTTTGATGCAGAAACATACTCCATTGCTCTTAGGTTAAAAGCCTCTGCTCATCATTTCCCTTGAGAAACAGAAAAAAAACATTTCCTTTTCAAAAAAAATGTTTACCAATCTTAATTTATGATTGTTATTGTGGATTTATTCACAAAACTTGTTTTCTGGGGTCAGGAGTGAAAGAATAAGCTATCTTAAGTACTTCTCTCAAGTTGCTGGGATTTTACAAACTGTTTTGCATGTGCTAYAGCCATCTAAACAATCACTGTGTTTTTCACGCAGTTAGGGGAGTGTTTCTGATTTGTATATCTGAAGTTAACAGCAGCGTATTTGCATTCGATAGATCCAAAGTTCAGGGTGATGTGTGGATCTCTTCCCATTGTTCTCATTTCAACCTCCTTGTAAAGAGGTTGAAATGAGGCTTCAGACCTCTTCCTAGATTATTGCCTGCAGCCGATTTTCTCAGTATAATCTATATATTTCTTTGGCAAAATATTTCCAGGAAGCTGCACTACAGACCTCCATCCTCTATCTTTATAACTTAGAGTGTATGTACACTGTAAGTTATAAGAGATTAGGTATACCACAGCTGCCCCTGTCATGGTTTTCTTTTGATAAGCCCCAGCATTCTCCTCTCACAGCAATAAACTAATTAAATTTTTCAAYACAATAATTTCAAATAATTTTGAATCAAAATGTTACTCCTACAAAATACTGTGATATTACTTATCAAAAGTATAAAACCACCAWTTTTCAGGAATTTTATATTGGAGAAAAGCAAATGTTAACTCATAGGTATCCCATTAGTGGCAACAGTATTCAAAAAATCCTTATATATTTTGGTAATGCAGATAAGGATTGTCTGCCTGTTATATTTTAGCATACCAGATGACTCATGTCCATATAATTACATCAAAATATAAAATACCTTTTCCCAAGAAACATAGGAAAAATCTGGAAGTAAGAGTTGATTGGTGGTTTTCTAGACTGGGCAAATGGGCTGACTTGCCTAACGCAAAAAGTTCTAAAAATCAACTTATTTGTAGTAGATTGCAGGGGATTCAGGGGTTCAGGTAAGCTGAAAAGCCTTTAACAAGAAGTATGGGTTACAAAAAACAAGTGAATAGGTGCACATTCAAACATGACATTGACTAGAGAAGATATGATTCATCAAACTCCATTAATTAAAATAATTAATAAAAATAATTAAAATAGCAGGGACTAGCTAGAATGGGAGGAAAGGCTAGCTTCAGTAGAAAAGGAATTAAGATAGCAAAGAAAATTAATAGGTATGTTGGCAAAAAAACCAACAAAATATTATAATGAGGAATACCCTATTAAAAAAAATAGAAAATATAGTAAGAGAAAAAAAGATGGCAGAGTTTTAAAAGGAAAATTTAAGTTTAAAAAATACCACACATTGTGATAGTAAAAAGAAGTAAAGAGACATTGTTTTGTAAGTTGCTTCATTATGTTACACAGGAAAGAGTATATAAACAAAAGTACACAGTTTATAAAGCTCATACCAGTACCGGTTTCAAATCAAATATGTATTTTTTCCTAGAACATACTATTCAACTCTGGGAGGTAGCCAGGGGACACAGAGCGGGCCTCCACTATAAATAGGCTCACTTCCTGTGTTTAATGACATCTTCCTAAAGCGCCTGCTCTGATGAATCAGAGGTACTAGAGGATCCCATGCAGTGGTTCTGATTGTCAAAGCCACACCAAACTAAACAAAATCCAGTACTARATCCACTAGATCCACTAGACAGACATGAGATGCAAGTAAGTGAAATGTACTGGGCTCTAAAAGGCTGCCTACAGATTTTGCAAAAAGGTGTTCTATGCTGCAGATAAGCCCAACAAAAAACACTGAAGGCCTCATAGTATGCCAAGATAAGTTGGCAACTTATATCCAGAATATCAAGAAAAGGACATATGCTTGTTCAAGTATATATAGTCCAGCCAAATCTTCTGTCAGCTCAGTGCATAAACCACACACAATTAAACACAGGCCAAACAATTCAAATACTACCTAGACACAAAATAAAAGACCCATCCAAAGCAAGCAGCACTGCATTTTGACATGTGTTCAATAATGCAATTTCCAGAGGCCTGGATTCTTACCTGGAAGGAAACATAATAGTATACTTAGAGCTGTCCACTTAACCTTGAAAGTTTGTTCAGTATGTGCATTTTTTTAAGGTAACTAAAATGAAGCAAATAAAGCTTGTAACTTTTGAGAGAGTTTATCAGGTAAACTTCTGGGCTGCAATCCTGATTGGACAGTAGCACTGGTATACATTATAGTAGCTGTAAAAACATACAAAGCTGTCCAAGAGGCTTGATTACCCAGAGAAAGCAATATTTAATTTTATATCCCTTTATCTATGTTTATGACTTCTTTCTTAAAGACAAGTTASAATCCAAAACCTGGGTGTTAACATGTTAATCCTGTAATTACTTATAAAATTATGGTAAAATATTCCATTTAGCTATTCAAGTCCATAAATAATGGACCCAAAATCAGTCTATAGCTGAAGACAAAACAAAAGAAAAAGTGTGCAGTGTCAAGTAAACACAGGAAGCATTGTTAGGATAGAACTTAATGTCTCTTAAATATACATGCAAAATTGATGTCAAAAAAGTAGTTTGTGTGTAGAGATGTGTTTATAATGTGTTTAAATAATACACAGTGAAAGAAGGTACTGAAATGGGCTTTGATTTACTGCATTTTCAACTAATCATCATCACAGAAAAGCATTTAGACTTTTCAGTGACACACTTAAAACAGGAAAATGTGACTATAATGTATTTTTTAAAAACAAATAYTGTAATTAAATATTTTAATTTTTTTAGCATTTATGACATTTCTTCATCCTTTCTTGATGAACTTTACATTAGTAGTGTATTTCAGGAAAAGTATCTAAACACCAATATGGTAAGAGAAATCACGATGCCAGAGTTTTAGAAAGAAAAATAAAGTTTAAAAGATGCAATAGAAAAAGCTTTTTTAACCATTCTCCTCAGGAGGTGTTAGTAATGGCCAGAATTATGCCRTACTTAACAAGTGAGAAATGCAACTATAACATACTGCTTCAATCAGTGGAAGTATATCCACTGAAAAGGATACTAGGGATCAGATGTGTTCTTTTTATTTTCCACATCCTTCAGTGCGCGACAACTTTTGTTACTGTGAAGAATAAAAAAAACTACCAAGCTGGTTTGGCATCTGTTATCACTCATCTTTTGTTTTGCATTTCTGCCAATTTCTTCATGCTACCATAAACGGTTTTTCCTCCTTTTTTTCCCCCCCAATAACTCCTGTAAAAGAAATATGTTGGTAGGATCATAATGTAGACTCAATGTCTTTTTTTGCCTTTAAATTTAAACTACTAAATTTTGTACCATTAATTTAAGACGAAAAGCGCTGATGTGATGGAGAATAAGCATGATAGCAAAGAAAGATACAAGATTATTCTCAAATTTCAGGAAAGCAAAACATAACTTCAGGAAACTGGGGGACTGACAGCACTAGAGAAATGGAATTCCTCTTGGAAATTCATTAAAGCACATATCAGGCTGCACCAGAAGGAAATTGTCCAGCAGATTGAGTTATCATGCTTGTCCACTCAGTGTGAAGTCACACATTGAAAACTCTATCCAGTTTTGGAGTCTCCACGAGACATTGAGAAACTATAAGGGTCCACGAGACGGCTACCACAGTGATCAGAGGCCTGTGTGGAGCACATGTCCTTTGAACAGWGCCTGAAGGAGCTAAGTTTGTTTAGTCAGGTGAGGAAGACACCAATGGAAAACGTAATACCAGCATGAAAAAATTTTGAAGGTAGTTAAAAAATTACATTTTCTATACTCTTCCACTCTACTCTCTTAATAGCCCCAGGTGACAGCAGCAAGGGCATATGCTACAAAACTTTGGCATGGGAGGTTCAGACTGGACATCAGGAAAAATACTTCATGAGAAGGAAGTAGGGAACTGGAACTGTTTCTGACCAAGAGGTTTGGAACCTCCACTGTTGTAGAGTTGTGAAAATCATCTGGCCAAGGTTATATTGACCTGATTAGTGGACTGGCCCTCTGAGTTGACTGAATGACCTTCAGATGACCTGTCCAGCCAGGTTTTTTCTGTGGTTCTATGGTTTGACATTTGGTAAACTTTATTCACAACCTATTCATTGTGATAGATTACAATCTCTTACATGAACTGAGCCAATTTTTTAGGAAAGCACCAAATATGGTGCTAAAGATAAATCCCCAAAATCTGGGAATTATATAAACAGGAAAGTTTAAATAAGACATTAGCTATCTTTAGGATTTACCTTGAAGCAGTAGATTCAATTTCCTATGTTTCAGCACTGCAGAATGGTCTCTGTGCATGCATACCTTCTCTGTGCATGCTGAACATCACTGTGTTATGGAGGCTGATCTGAATGTTTCTATGAAATAAATGCATGTGAAGTTTTAATAGCTTCTAGGAAAAGAACCAKTCCCTTTTCTTCAACCCACACATTTCCTGCACAAGAACCCTCTGTAGTCCAGAAGCCTGATGTTTCACTAGTATGAGAAGGATGTTTTCTCCTTTTCCTTGTARTAAATACAAATGAGGCCTTTTTTCGGACCATTTAAAATTCATGTTAAAAAGCAAMCAAAAAAAAATATCCTTATTTTATGTACAACTTCAGTGACCTCCAAACACCAACTGCAGAAAGAGTGAATGCTCTACTGATTTAATCTCTCATAGTTTCATTATTAGTTGACATATTAATGATGCACAATTTTAGCAGAAACCATGATAAGCTAAGAAATCATTAAGTGTTTCATGAAGTAACTCTGAAATAACAGGATTTTGGTAAAGATTGACCTAATTAACTTCTTTTTTTTCCTGGARTGTGTGCAACGTAACAACCTCTTTGTATTTTATTGTATCCTTAGAATACATTTTAAACRGGTGTCACTTTTGGAAATTGTTTAATTTTTGAATGTCATCCATCTGATGAGTGTGGAAGGAATATGAGTTTAAAGGACCATCTGTTGTGGTTTGGCCCTGGCCGAATGTCAGGCATCCATGAGAGCTGCTCATTGCTCTCTCCTCTGCCAAAGCTGAGTGGAGGAGAGAGAATAAAAAAAAAAATTAAATGTAGGGGTTATGAGTCCAGATAAGGACTAGGAGAAAAAAACACTTCTTCAAGTGCAAAACAGACTGAACTGTTCCTGCCCTCAACTCCTCCCTCCTTCTTACTGACAGCAAAAGGAACAGGGCATGGGGGTTTGGTCAGTTCATCACCAGGATCTTCTTCCACTGTTCAGGGAGAGGAATCCTTCCCCTGCTGCACTGTGGGGTCCCTGCCATGGAGACAGTTCTCTAAGAACTTTTCCAACATGGTTCCACTCTCATGTGCAGCAGCTCTACCAAAACTGCTGCAGTGGATCACTCTTCCATGGGGTGCAGTCCTCCAAGGCCAGGCTGCTCCAGCATGGAAGCAGGGGCTCSCTCTCTCCATCAGGTCTCCCACTGATCACAGCCCCCTCCAGGCACCCCCCATTCTGGCATGGGCACCTCCCCCATGGGCTGCATGTGGATCTCTGCATCCCCCAATGGGGCCCATGGGCTGCAGGGGCACAGCTGCTGCACCATGGTCATCATCACCCACAGYCTGCAGAGGAATCTCTGCTCCGGTGCCTGGAGCACCCCCTGCCCCTCCTTCTCCACTGTCCTTGGTATCTCCATGTTGGTTCCCTCACATGTTCTTACCTCCTTCTCCTCTCTGGCTATGAAAAAAATGTGTCCCCTTTTATTTTTTTTGATTTCTTCTTAAGTATGTTATCACAGAGGCATTGCCACCATCTCCAATTGGCCCAGACTTGGCCAACAGCATGACMGTCTTCACAGCCATCAGGGATTGGCTCTGCTGGACATGGTAGAGGCTTCCAGCAGTTTCTCACAGGAGCCACCTCTGTGGCTCCCCCACTATCAAAAACCAGGCCATGAAAAACAAACACGCCACCACATAGCCATGGTTTGTAGATGACTTTTGAATTGGTAAGGGAAGATTATGAGAAGAGAAGGGGTATGAAAAATGTGTACAGAGTGGGAAAAATAAAATCCAATCCGTTTGGTCCTTACAGAATCAAATCATATGGTCCTTATAGAATAATGCACGAAAGAACTTCTGTCGATATAAAAAGTTATTGCATACAGCCATGATTGAGTTCTGAAGGAGTTCCAAACTTTATATAAAAAAAAAATAGATAATTTAACAAGTTTACTTACATAGACACAGTTAAAATCATCTTGAAACCATTCATGAGACCAGTCTTTGGCAGCTTTTCCTAATAGCAGTTAAAAAAACCCATTTCTGGTATTAATTTGCATGCATATAAACTGCAAATGCTTATTTTACATTGAGGACAGAGCAGTTCTATAAATACAGTTAATCATGACTTTGCTAGCCTTGGAAATAAAGAATTAGAAGTTGTCCAAAGTAGAGCAAAGTTAGCTAAAAGAAACTCTTGAACAGATTCTTTCTAGAAGTCTTTTCCTCTAAAGAATCACAGAATTAACAAGGTTGGAGAAACCTTCTGATATCATCRAGTCGAATCTATGACCCAACACCAGCTTGTCAACTGGACCGTGGCACTGAGTGCCACATCCAGACTTTCTCAAACAACACCAAGGACAGTGACTTCACCACCTCCCTGGGCAGCCCATTCCAATGACCAATCACTCTTTCTGTGAAGAACTTCTTCCTAATGTCCAGCCTAAACTTCCCCTGGTGCAGCTTAAGAATATGTTCTCTTGTCCTGGTGTTGGTTTGGCTCTATCAGGACTAAAGAGAAGGTAGTTGGCCAAAAGAAASAGCAACTCCTTGGAACAGTGGCATGATATGAAAATAGTCTTTAACTCAAAAGTGTTTGGGAATAGAATGAAGAAAGAATCCGTGAAGCTGGGAGACTTCTACACGTCAGCAAAACCTTTTTGTGCTACAAMAATGGTTCAGTTACATTTTATATGCTAACTGTATTTTGATTTTTCACAACTAGAAGCCTGTTACTTACATACCTATTTTACAATTGAAGATCAGATACTTATAAATAAAATCTGGTTTGGATGTATTGAAGTTATCACATTAGTCAAAGCCATTAYCTGCTAAGCCAGTCAAAATAAAAGCAAGAAATGTGTTCAACTCATAGGCAGGTATTTAACTACAATTTCACAATAAAATTGAAGGAGTAAGGATTAAGGGAAAAATATRGTCAAAATAAAATGAGAAAAATATAAAAATAGTAATAGTTCATCTTGATATTAATCTATACTTGAATTTTCCTTGTGAGGATGGCACAAAAAATGATAGCATAGCTGTTTGATTACAAAGATTTAAGTGTTACAGGTTATTCAGAGCACTGATGGATCCTACATAATGACTTTCAGTCAAAATGACTTAATAGGAATTATAAGAGATCTGACAATACTAAGTGCAGAATTGTGCAGTAAGATATGAGTAGAGAAAGAATTTCGGCTATAAATTGCTCAGCTATATTTATGTAAGTAGAAACTGGGATGGGTATATTACCTTATCTCAGGGCGAATGCAAATCACCAGTGTAATACTATCTATATACTATCTAGGTCTGATAGAAGCAAATAAGATGCTAACTTTGTAAACAAGAGCAGTTTAAATACTATTGTAAAAGATACTCATGATGAATTATCTGGGATCCTATGGACATTTCTAAACCTAATGGTCCAAGAAATGAATTCTGTATATGGTAGTAGTAGGGGGAAAAAAGCATTAGTGGTGAGCAGAGATTTGAAAATCTTATTTCAGAAACCTGAAAGTATTTCACTTGTTATTTATCATCTGTGTGCATACTGGCCTTRATCCAGCAGCTATATAATCACACTGGTGTGACCTTGCATGCAAAATAGCCTATCCTAACATTTTTAATTACTTCAGTCTGTTTTCAGAATTGACTCTAAAGACCAACTTTTTGAGTTCCAGCACCTCAGTTCTGTTCAGAGGCAGTGTGATGTCAGGGCACAGACAAAGCATTGAGCACCTTTCATAATTACACTCACTYTGCCTGCATCTACTAGCACAGTGCTCTGACAGCTGCAGGGCAAACATGTAAACACCCAACCTGCTCAGAAACACTGTGTGGTGCGATCTCATATTATTAMATTCTTCAAGATTTCAGTATTTCCATCTGTGAACCAAAGGTCCATGAAGGTTAACTACACTGTTGCAAATTCATTTATAATTCCGTTTGTTTGAAAGKATGTGAATGTAATGTTGTCAATGTTTCCTTTTTGTGTAGAATTTTGGTGACAGATTTTATTTTCCAGGAGGGAATGTGTCAACAGTTAGAAGTGAGATCTGAATATAACTGCTTACAAGAGCTCTCTCAGGATGCTTTCTAATGCATGTGAGGACTGCAAATCATTTGGGTCTGGAAGGAGTTGAGCAACTGTGAAGCTGGAGCTAACCACAGTTGGATGAAAATCACTAAATTATGTTTTCTTTGTTTTCAGCAAAATGTCAAGAATTGCTCTTTCGTTTTTCCTTTACAAAGGTCAATTTGACTTAAAAAAGCATGAAATCAACTTGTACTGACGACTGATTGTTTGTTTAAATCTTCAGTTAGGTTGTTTTGCTTTTATAATGGAGTCATGAAAAGTTTTAGTGACAAAGATTGTCAATTACAAAACTTGGAACCACACTAATTTTTTTTTTATTTTTTCTTTCTATAGCTTCTTAAAGGAGAGTGATTAGATTTACCTTTGAGAGGGCTATAATTTATTTTCTATGTGTGGGTCCATATGACTGTGTRTAAATACAGCACATAATATACTGGAGACTTGCTAATGTGATTGTGCTTCGAAAAATGTGCAACAGTAAAGCAAGGTGAAAATTGTGACTCATCCTTAAACAGGCTCAAATACTCTGCATAACCAGTGGTAGGTTTTGAAATTACAGTATTTCTTATGCCCCAGAACCCTCTGGGAATAATATTTTGATTTCCAGAAAAAAAACCATTTTTTTCCAGAAAAAAAGCATTTTACTACACAGTAATTCTATTCTGAGGGAAGCAGAGCCAGCAGCTCTTGCAGGACCTTTTTCTAAACCTGACTTCTGAAAGGTTACAGGAAAAAAGTGATTCTCATCATGAAGACTTCTGTTTTCCTGTTAAGCTTTATTATTTTCACACTAGCTTTTTTGTTCCCCTCTGTCATTAGCCAAGCTGGGCAACGTATGTGACAGAAATTTTTACTGCATAGAARGAATATGTGTTTACAGATCTGTTTTCAATTCTCTAGTTTAATTTTCTTCAGTAAACAGAAAAAGGCCACACTCCCCACCACTTGACAACTAATTTATTACAGTAAAGAGGGAAATGTGATTCCAGAGGATGCTTCATCAGACATGTGTGAGGTTCCTGCTTTCACTTTATATAGCTGTCTTGATTTGAAAGACAGGTGTCTGCTGAGGAAAGCAGGAATCTCCCTTGGAATGGAGAATATGACTCCCCTTCCCTCGGAATTATTATAACTTTGAACTCAAAGGGCTTTCAAGCAAAGATAGAGTAGAGAGATAGAAAGATAGAAAGATAGAAAGGAGTAACAGTTCTTTATTAGTATATATAACAAGGCAAACAAACAACAACGACAGCAAAATCAAACAAAGCCATAAACCCAAAGCCAGCCCCCTCCGGGCTGTCCCCCGCCCTCCCCTGTGCTGCAGTTCCGCTCACAGCCGCCAGGGGCGCTGGTGGCTCCCGGCCGGGCAGGGCGGGAACGGTGATGCCCCCGCGTCGGTAGGGGGCGCTGTGCCGCGGGTTCTCTCCCCCTCATGTGGCAATGGCGGGCAGGAATGGGTGAAGAATGATCTTCCTTTAAAAACTCACAGGGGCAGTCGATCCTGTGCCCCCTGTGTATGGCAAAAGGAGGTGTGGCAGGAACCTCAGAATAGCAAACTGGGAAGGCAGGAATGAACAAAGTCCTGTGGTGGCAGCTGAGATGTATCAGAAACYTGGCAGCAGCTGCTGGAACCTCCCGGCAGGGCAGGGGGTGTGAGTTACGGTGTGGCAGTGAAAACATTGGAGCAGTGGCAGGAAAACACCTGGGACTGGGCAGCGGCCACTCAGGTCCCTAACATAGCTGAGAGAGACTCCTTCGGGAGGGAAGCAGTTCCAGGTCCCGGGCTTTCCCTTGTGGCGCCCGAGTAGATGGTGAGAATCCGTCCTAGTGAGGTAGGCTGTTAATAAAGTCTCAGTTCAATGGCCGCTCTTACGAGCAAAGCCATACTCAGGGTAGGTGAAGAAAAGTTGGAGACGAAAATCCCGCGGTGGTGCTGGATTCTTCGCACGGTGACCGCAATCTGTCTCCCCTCCGAGTGCGAGAGAGCAAGAGCTGCCTGCCCAACCCACTTCTCACAGTATTTCTGCTCTTCCCAGAGAAACCCTCACTTGGAAAAGGGCCTCCAGGTGCCCTCCTCCCTTGAGCTTGGCAACTTCTTTTGTCTCTCTTAAGCACCCAGTTATTATTCCTTAGGAACAAAATGGGGGGAAATTCCCTAAGAAGAAAAACAAAAGGAAAAACCCTGACCTCCAAAAATAGCATTTTAGTATTTAGACTCCRAGATTTCACCCCAAAGACAGCACTGTCCTTAAGTATCTTTGTCCCCTTCAGCCTGGATTAAAAAAAAAWTTAGACATTGTATACATTCAGAACAGAAAGTCTGAAATCACCCATCCCAATATTTATTTGGTTGTTTCAGAAATAGATAATATCAAAAGGAGAAACARTTTTTTTCTACCTGCTTCCATAGGGTCTTTGCTTGACAGAAAAGTACAATGTAGGAGGCCTTACAAAGCTACAGGTAAGGGCGTGGAGTCATGATGAGATTTTTGGACCACTTGAAGGTTTTTTTTAAAGAATCACTGTCCAAAGAAATGGCTTAATAGCTAAGAAATAATCTAAAAAATACTTTAACCAAAATCAGTTGTGTGTGCTTGTCACAGTAGAGACAGGCAACGCGACACAAATAACGAGCAAAAGACACAGGCACAGACAGASCGCTTGATTATGGGGCTGAGCCCCTTTTATGTRTTTAGCAACAGGTGTATACTAAGCCTTCCGCATAAATGGCAGTTATCTACTGGCTAATTAGSAGCCCCTTCTCTACTCGTCAGCATATGATTGGTGTGTTGCAAAAGCTGTGGTGTCATTAATTCTCGCRATTTTGCTCTGTCTTTGGCATCTGCCCTATCTGACCGCTCTTCTTSAACATTCCATTCTCCTTTTCCCAGAGGCAGCCAAGGCCGCTCAGTCGCGTTGCTTTGGTAACATCCTCCTCTGTCTCGTCCTCCTCTATCCAGACTTTTAGACTCCTTTTTTTTTCCAGATCTCAGGAGTACCCTATTATCAGTTGCATTTCCGATTCAAAACCCGCAAGGCTGCAATACCAGCTTTCAGCCTCCACAGGTCCCCTTTTTTGTTTTTGAATCAGAAATGCTGCATTCCTGGTTCTCTGCAGGGCCCTTCGCAGAAAAGACAGCAAACACGGCACCAACAACAACATTAGTACTACCACAAGCACAATTACTCTATCCACCTTCAGCGTATYTCTGAGCAACCCTGAAAAACCCCAATTGTCAAACAGCCCATCAATCCAGCTATCACTCTTTTGTAGCATTCTCACACATTCCTGTAATTTCTGTATGTTTGCAGAAACTGWTTTCGAATAGTATAATAAATTCATGCAACACAGAACTTCAAAATCCTCATATCCATGGCCATGTGCTCAAAGCAAAAAATAGACAGCTCCTCGATTCTGCAAGGTAGCATGATGCACAGAGTTAACATCAGTTAGTAACTCTGCTATAGGTGCCAAAGTGGCATTAGTATACTTAGCAAGCCAGCAGCTCAGCCTATCAAGCTGCCTCCAAGCATTTGCTGTACCTACCAGAGCAAAAAGAGAAGCCATCACCCRTGAGCCAAAACTCCAAAATTCCAGGTCATGTACACAATCTGGTTTGAACCCTGAGAGCGCTCTGCGTTGCTGGTGCAAAGACCGTGTGATGTTGTAAGCCAATGTGATATTAGGGTGCATCATGGTTTATTGCCCAAAGGTRCAAGGTCCTCTCACCATGTTGGATGGGAGGCCAGCCCATGCTCGATCTCCACATATCAGAAAGACTCCAGGAGGCAGCCATCATGGCATGAGGTTGTTCTGAAACCYCACACCCACGCTCTTATTGCACCAGGTGGAAAAATTACCATACCTAGCTTGCAAAGACGTAACATTCAGTTTGGTGCCACCATAGCGTCCCCCCATTCCAAGCACAGGATATATTAAAGGTCACGCAAGCAAATGCGTGAAGAGAACCCAGCATATCTAGTTCCTGTGATTCATTAGGATAGTTTGGTGTCAACCTGGTTCTCCCTCGTCCCCTTGTTCCGTTCGCTAGTGCCCATATTAATGTCTACTTTAGCAATGGCACCCCCACCAAGCATGTCTGCAAAGGAGAGTGAGGTGTAGCAAGTGACACACACATAGATGATTGATTCAAAGCATGAGCTAGAGGCACCCAAATATAYCTTTTAGGCAGYGAGGGCATCAGTGCTGTTCCCTCCCCACTACAACTACAGGCGACGATGGAGGTGGCGATGGAGTTCGCCAAAAGAGCTCTACCTTGTGCCATCGTCGTTGTGTTGGTCCCGCTTCAAATCAGGTTTCATAAATCCGTGCTGGCACCCAGCAAGGTCCAGTATSTGTGGAGACACAAGCATACCAACACCCCCAAGTGATAAGGTCCCAGGAACCTTCCCAGTTTTTGGTTATGAGGTCTCTTACCCAAACCTTTCCTTGGGGAAGGGTCACTGCTGCTTCCGACTGCAAAGACAGAAAATGCTTCATAAAAACTGGAATGTTAGAATCAGAAGGCACTGTAAGGTGATTGATTGTATACAAGGCTTTTTTGTAGCCTGGCATGTGGGAGTTCCCCTGGTACTCCCCTTTTTTGTTTTTGCAAAACACTCTTTAAGGTACCATGAGCACGTTCGATAATTGCTTGACCTGTGGGCAAATGAGGGATACCAGATTTGTGAGTAACGCCCCTTAACTGCAAGAACCTCCTTGTCCTCTCAGAGGTATAGGCAGGACCATTATTCATCTTGATGGACAATGGTACTGCCAAAACAGCAAAAGCCACTTGCCAKTACGCRATAGCATCATGGCTTTTCTCTCCTGAGTGAGCAGATGCCCACATAGCAGAAGAGAAGGTCCAAACTCAGCAATATGAGTGACATCTGTCTGCCAGAATTGCAATGCTTGCAAACCCCTGGGATTAACACCCACCGGCAAAGGTGTAGTAAATCCAGTCAGGACATKAGTTGACTATGTCCCAAGCCTGAGTGAGTGCAAGGGAAAATTGCTTCTGCAAAGTATGTGCACTTTGATGGAAAAAAATCATGTGATGCTTTAGCTTGCACCACACTGTCGGGCTGCGGTGCTACCCAGACAGGATTAGCGAGCTTGTCAGCTCTAGAGTTACCTTCTGCTATAAGCCCTGGTAACATAGTGTGACTCCAAACGTGCAGGATGTAGTAAGGATGCAGTTGTTCTTGAACCACAGACCACAAAGATTTCAACAGGGAAAACAAAGCCACATTGKTAACTTCTTTCAGCAATGAGCAATCTAAGCGCTGGGCAATTCCAGCAACATAAGCAGAATCAGTAACAAGGTTCAACCGTACATGAGCAAACCGTTGGAATGCCATTGTCACGGCCCTCAACTCAACGAGCTGAGCAGAGCCAGACTCATGGCCTTCCAGGGCCTGCCACCCAGACTCATCCTGCCAAGTAACAATAGCCTTTCCAGTTCTCCCTGACCCGTCTGTAAAAACTGTGGGCCCCTGTAGCGGCGCACAGCTATTTTTTGGATGCAAAGAAAAAAGGGTGGACTTTGCCAATTGCAGCAGTTTGTGACTAAGCAAGCTGCCCCAAAAAATTTTGCGCCACACTGTTGGGCTGCCTGTTAATGAGCAGAGTTAGCAAAGCTCCACTCAAAATATTCCTGTTGTACTGGAAGTACAACCTTTTCAGGGTCCTTAGCCATGAGCTGCAAACGGCATTTGATTATCAACTGAGCAATCAGTCCAAACACCATAGGGGCCATCTTTTTTGGCTGATGAAGCAAAAAACTCCATTCCAAAACATGTAACGGGTCAGGCCACTGGTCATTCCACTGGCCAACGATACCTCTAGGATGAAGGTCCAGAATGGTAATAAAAACAGTGGTATCACTGGAAGGATCAATTCTATAAACTTGTSTCATGGAAAYAGCCTGGCRAACTTCATTCAGTGCCTCTTGTGCCTCAGGAGTCAGGATTCAGGGTGAATTTAAGTCTAGRACTCGCTTTAATGTATCGAACAAAGGGGATAATTGTGCTGTAGTTAAGCCTAAATAAGGACACAGCCAGTTGATAACTCCCAACAATTTCTGGGCATCATTTAAGGTTTTAATGGAATTTTGAAATTGCATATCTTGATGATGCAGTTTGTTCCAGGATTTTGACTCCCAAGTACTTCCAAGGAGGGTGCTGTTGCACCTTTTCTGGGGCTACCTGCAGTATGAATATGAATACAAGGCAGCAAGCAATTGAGGTTGTATCCTCACCAATTCCTCTGGTGTTGGAGTTGCTACCAGTATATCATCCATATAATGGTAACAATATGAACCAAGGAACTGCTGTAGGGCTGTTTTTCATGCCTTGTGGCAAAACTTTCCACTGATACCTCTTTGCAGGTTCAGCATTGTTAACTGAGGGTACAGTAAAGGCAAATTTTTGTACACCCTGAGGGTGTAAAGGAATGGTGAAGAAACAATCTTTCAAATCAACARTTAAAATGTCCCATYCCACAGGTATYATTGYAGGTRAGGGCATCCCAGGKTGCAGTGCCCCATATTTTCCCTTGCTGCATTGACCTTTCTAAGGTCATGTAACAGTCTCCACTTTCCCAACTACTTTTTGATCACAAAAACAGGMRTATTCCACGGGCTTGTGGAGGGTTCAATAWGTCCCTGCTGTAACTGTTCTTGAACTAGGGTCTGGAGGGTGGTCAGCTTTTCTTTGTTTAGGGGCCATTTCGGGACCCACACAGCCTTGTTGGTGAGCCATTGCAACTGCAGTGTAGGGTGGATGCCCTTTTGTACAATGGCCTCGATTAAAYATCCGTCCCAACTCTTACACCCCAGGCCGCTAGTACATCTCATCGCCATAAGTTCAGAGGAGCCACAGCAGTGTATGGTTGAACTGTGGCTGTTTGTCCTTCCTCATTTTTGATCAGTACGGGTT
>NW_026623239.1:6150272-6151515 GCF_030028575.1 Malurus melanocephalus | reverse complement strand
TGGCCATGCAGAAAAGGAGACAATGGAAACATCCGCACCTGTGTCGATGAGACCTTGCAGCTGAATGTGCGATGGTGTACCGCTGGGTAAGGTGAGGACGCAGGTCATCTGTGGTCACCAACCAGAAAGGTTTTTGGCCCAAAAAACTTGCGGTGCTCCASTGGATCCAAAACTCCCATCTCCATGAATTCGTTATTCTGTTCTGGGAACACATGACTTAAAAGGCACAAGTTGAGCAATATGAGTTTTTTCCGGGACCGTGACCRGAGGTGTAGGAGTAGAAACCATAGCAGAGATTTGCCCTATAAAGTCTGCATCTATAACTCTGCAGTGTACAAAGATTCCCTGCAAAGTGGCACTTTATCTTCCCACAAGCAAAGCACTTAATCCCTGGCCCAAAGGCCCACGCGCATTCCAGGGAACCTTGTGCACCTTTTGAGAGTTCAGAGTTACTGTTGTGGTGGTGGAAGCATCCACGCCGGCTGAGCCTTTTGTGCTTCCTCTAAATTGGCTGAGTAAGCCTGCATCAGAGGTGTACCCCCGGGGAAGTGCTTGTGTCTGTGCACTTTTCCCCTTGGCACTCTTCTTCCTGTTTCCCAAGTTCCCTATCAGCCGCCCATTAACATGGTATTTTGATCTACAATGTTTTGCATGGTGTCCAGGCTTGCCACATCTGCTGCACAAATCAGCCCTTTTATTCGCTCCCTGCCTTTGTTGTGACTGAGCCTTTGTGCACTCTGATCTCTTATGTCCTGTCTGCCCGCATTCAAAGCATTTTTTCAGCAGTCTCAGGACTTCAGCCAAAGTTGACATTTTATGATCTATAGATCTGATTTTAGCACATGCCTGCACCATGTCCGACACAGAGGGATCACCCGGGAGAYTATGTATCAACTTTCTGCAATCCTCATTTGCATTATCTCTGGCTAGTTGTTTAACCAAGAGCTGCCGCAAATTATCATCTTCAACCTTTCTTTCTATTGCAGCTGCAATTTTCTCGACAAATGGCAGAAATGGCTCCTTTGTTCCTTGCACTATTCTCATGTACTGAGGTTTTGGCGAAGCCATTTCCATGGTTTTTACTAAGGCAGCCATGCTTATTTGCTGGCACTGCTCAAGCACTATAGGATCCCACCTAGCCTGAAGCTCTGGGAGGGTGAACGGACCTCTCCCCATCAGGGCATCGACACCAACAGCAAGTCTGGGTTCTCCTCGTGGCCGGTGCGTGTTAGCAATCGCTGCC
>NW_026623239.1:6112353-6149517 GCF_030028575.1 Malurus melanocephalus | reverse complement strand
CTGCGGAGCTACCGCCACCCCTGTCGCGGGTACTACAGAACTCCCCTTCTCCTCCGTCAGCCTCAACTCTGCGAGCTGCTTGTCTGGGGAAGGTTTTGCMGGCAGCACAACTTCCTCAGGAGCTGGATATGAGGGCTTCACATAGCTGTGGGGGAAGAGATACTTTCGTGAGGAGGAGGGGAACGCGGCATTCTAGGAGCAGTCTGTGTTCGGCTGATTTACTACCGCTCCCTCAGACCTCTCCGACCTGCCTGGCTCCTTTTTCCTCTGATCCTGTTCCGCTTTCCAATCTTTCARTGTATCAAATAATAACCGCCAAGTAGTTGCCAACTTTCGTGCACCTTTGTCCCCTAGAGATATACAGTCCCACAACTCATGTCCCACTGCTTTCCACGATGACACACTAAAAGCCACTCTAGCATCAGCAGTAAAACCTTGATCTTTAGCCCATATAAATACATCTTGTAATGAAGAATCTGCGGTCTTTATACCTTTATTCTGCAACCTTGTCTTCCAAGTAGCCAACAGTCTTTTCTTCTGTGGTTAGATTATTCCCCATACTGGGTTAGTTCCCTAGTGGCTCACCTCAACTTCAGGTGTCAGGTTTCTGGTCCGGACCTCTGGCAGTTCCCCTGCCTCTCCACCACCGGGCTCTGTCTCCGCTGCTCTCTTCCCAGCCGCTCCTCTTGTCTCTAAGACAAGCTTTTCCTGCTCGGTGGCAGGCGACTCCGCGGCTTTCCCCAGCCGCTTTCCTTTCCCTCGAAGGCTAGTTGCCTCGCTCACAGCGAGCTTGGCTCCCCTGCCTCGAAGGCTGACTGCACCGCTTGTATTGGGGCCAGTCTGCTTGTTCCCGAGCAGGTAATGTCCCTGTTCGGGCACCAGATGTCGYAGTAGAGACAGGCAACGCGACACAAATAACGAGCAAAAGACACAGGCACAGACAGACCGCTTGATTATGGGGCTGAGCCCCTTTTATGTGTTTAGCAACAGGTGTATACTAAGCCTTCCGCATAAATGGCAGTTATCTACTGGCTAATTAGCAGCCCCTTCTCTACTCKTCAGCATATGATTGGTGTGTTGCAAAAGCTGYGGTGTCATTAATTCTCGCGATTTTGCTCTGTCTTTGGCATCTGCCCTATCTGACCGTTCTTCAACATTCCATTCTCCTTTTCCCAGAGACAGTCAAGGGTGCTCAGTCACATTGCTTTGGTGAAATCCTACTCTGTCTTGTCCTCCTTCATCCAGACTTTCAGACTACCTTTTTTTTCCCCAGATCTCAGGGGTACCCTATTATCAGTTGAATTTCAGCTTCAGAACCTGCAAGGCCGCAATGCCAGTTTTCAGCCTTACATGTGCTAAATTTTGTCTGAYCTTAGTATATCAATCCCTTGAAAAATAATGCAACTGTCCTACCTTCCTTTAGGCTACAAGAAAACCTTCCTTCCTTTAGGATACCTGAAAACCAACTGAGAAAGTATTGTTAGAGTAGTTTAACAAATTTTGGAATTTTTTTAATTAATGAAAATTTTGATAGTTTTACCTCTCAGCAAATATATTAGTAGAAAACCACATAATTTATTTGGTGTATTTAGACAAAGAAATTGGGAAATATGAAAAATAAAATCTTGGAAATGTAGTATTTTCATTAATGTAATATAAAATTTAAGTTCATGTGTTATAAAGAAATTTCAAAGAATGCACAAATAATCATTTTCTGCTTGTGCAAATCTTAACAATAGGATACAATTATATATGTGAAACAGAGACTAAATTATTTATTTACTCTTTTTTTGGTAGTTCACCAGTAGGTAACTGTGTCTGTTTGACCAGCCTGTCAGTCTTCAGAGATGGATATTATCTCATTATAGATGGCTGGAATAAAAACTATGAGAAGTGTCTTTTCTGGGGCCGACATGCTTGCTAATATATGAAGCAAACTTACTGGCTCCACATTTCAGATTTGTTCTTAATTTATTAAACCATATTACCACCAATCTCTCTCTCAAAGAGAGAAACCCTTTGCCACAAGTACTTTATTTTTCAAATGGATTGTATTTTCTAAATGGTAACCAAATTTAGTTCCACTAGTGCATTAAATCCCTGTAACAGTAAAAAGTAGAAGGAGATGTGGGATGAATGATTTTCAGGATGGTCTAAATAAAGTCCCTCCTCTTCCTGGAAATGTCTCTTTTTAGATTGTCACCCTCATTTTCATTGGCAAAGAGCATTAGCACACACTGTTTAGCCACTTTGCTAGCAGGATTTGGCTCAGTTTGTAAAATTTATTTGTAATAGATAAAATTGGAGGAAAGAGACGAATGTGGTCATTTTTGCCACAAATTTTACTTCTGTAATGTAATTTTGTGTCTAACTGTACCTTTAGTTTTTCATCTAGTAATTCATTGCACATGAACCTTAACCTAATGCAGTGAGGGCAATTGCAAGCAACTAAATGCATATGGTTTGAGGAGCTGTGTACCTGAATGCAGAAAAAGGTCTGAGTGGAACAGTTACCTAACACCTAGGATGGAAGTTCATCTGAATGTTACAGCTTGCATTTTTGCTGAGTGTTCAGGGACCAATTGTTCCTTAGGCCTAAATTTTCATTATCAAATTACCTTTACAGAAAAATAGTTACAGTTATATATATAGTTATAGATAATTATGGGTAAATAGAAATTACTATATAAATAGTGGAAAATACTCGTTATGTCTTAGCAGAGGCACCTGCTTAACAAAACCCTCACAAGGTGCTGTAGCTTTGAAAGATGCCTAGGAAGAAACATAAAGTGACTGTGAAGCATAAAGGTGGGCATACGGAGAGAGAGGCTATGGTTTTACAGAGAGGCGCCTTGGGGAAACTGCTTGGCTGGGTTTAGGAGTGTCATTGTTTAGATTMCAATGAAGCCTTCTGAGGAAGGCTCCATCAAGAACCACCATCCTGTTGTTGGTGGGGGGTATGTTGTACCCAATATAAGAGGTACTTCCAAGTAATTCCATTACTTGCCTGTGTCACTGGATTTCATATAGATTTATGTTTGGTCTGCTTAACATAAAATTGCTTCAAGATCCACCTGCCTGACCAAGTTTCCCCGTCATACTTCAAAATTTCTTACAAGTTCCCTCAGGAGATTGTTTTACATTTCATCAGGCTTTTCATTACTTACTTATTAGCCCATCTCCTCTGCTAACGTCGACTAGGAGCCAAAATGCTTCTGCAGACATCTGAATATGCACATTCTGGAGGTTGAAGTGCAGTCAGGTCAGTGTTCCCTATCAGGTCTGACCTGTAAGTACCTCCTGGCTTGGGGAACTCACCTCTCCATACTGGGCCTGCTCTACAGGCAGAGCAAGTGCTGCTGGGGATCATAAGTGCAGGGAGAAGTTCTTTCTCCCAGCTCTGACTGGTGGAGGGGTAATGGCAGAACTGGTATTTGCATCACTGCCGTTGGCAACAAAAACCTGCAAAGGAAGATGAGAGACACCAATCTGATTTTTATTTATGCCCCAACATGTGTTATATGCTGGGAGCTCTGTCCCTCAGGAGGTTTTGCCTGGCAGCCAGTCATGGGAGAGACAGCTTCCCCTGCTGCTCTGCAAGCGCTCCTGCTCCCCCTTGCTGGTGGGTCAGATGCGCGGATGACCGGGAAAACAGCGCGCGGAAAAAACGCACGGGAAATCACGCTATGAAAAAGCGAGGCATATAAAAGCAGCTAACTGTGACATAACCGTGGCCATTTTCCTTTGGGGTTTTTGGAGAGAGCAGGGGCCCGCCTGGAGGGTCACCTTGGCTGTCCTGCCCCCGCGCTTTTCCTTTTGTTTCCTTTCGTTCCTGCCGTCCTGATTCTTCCCTGTCCGCACCTGTCCTGTCCGTGTGCCCTGTTTCGCCGCTTCCGAGGCAGCTCGTCAGCACGACAACCTCGTGTTTGCTGCCTCCCCGAAGGAGCTGCCGCTGCCGCCCACAGTCACTGCTATGTGTCCGGCAGTGCTCGCAGCAGCCAGTCTGCCCGCAGCCGGTGTTTGCCGACGGCAGAGCCAGGCTGCTCACCGCCGCCACCCGCAGTCGCCGCAGCTATCCCAAGAGTGTGCCCGTAGCCACGGCACCGTGTTCTCCGCCGACGGGAGGGACACGCAGCCGCTGCTGTTTAGAAATCGCRCCCAGCCCGCCTTGGGAGCCACGCAGGCTCCTCGCGGTTCGCAGCTCACACGCTCCTTGTGCCGAGCTGACACCCACGGGGTGCCCGGGGTACAGCGGTAACAATCTGTCTCCTATTCTGTCTCTCTCCGTTTGTCTTTTTCCCTCTTTGTTCCCTTTTCTCTCCCCTCTTGGTAGGAAGTGGTAGGAACATTTATCCTTCTTTATCAATAAGCAGTTGTCAGATATAATATTGCCGCGTTTACACTTTCTTTTTTGTCCAAGAAATCGATTAAAAGAATCCTCCCCGACTCCCTCTTTTCAAGCGGGAGGGGACAGAAGACAAAGTCAAAAAGCATTAAAGTAAAAGAAAAAAGGAAATAAAAACAACACCAACAACAACAAAAAAAACCAAAAACAAAACCAAAACAAACACGAAAAAACCAGAAAAAAACAAACAAACAAAAAAACTTGTTAAAGCCTTTCACTGTCCCCCAGAGCCCTTGCAGCTGGCAGCTGTTTGTGTTTGCTGCGTGCTGGACTTACCATGCAGCCGAGACAGCTCTGTTAAACAGTGGATGATTTTGCAATGAGAAATCATGATCCTGCAGAGCCAGTAGTTTCTGCCATAGAAAGGTGGTGAAAAAGAACAGGCAGTAATCTGCAGCCATCACTTAAAGCAGGAGACCTCAGAAGCACATCTATTCCATGCTAGGCAATAAGAAAATATAAGCTAAAAAAATTATAAACCAACAAAACCAGCTGAGAAGTGTATTGCTTTTTAAAAATGTGTGGAAGTCCATTCTTCAACAGTTGCTATGATTTTTTTTCTCTAAGGAAATGCTCCATAGATARTAGGAGTGGGTCACAGAGCAGGTCATATCCAAATCTTTCTGTTAAGTGCTGCAAACAAGTTTTAGGTAACTTGTGGCATTAATCCATTGCAGAGAATTTCCAAGACAGAAAGCAACTTCATGTTTTCCAAGTGCAATGACAGCCAGCAGTTTTGACACATATTTCATGACTTATAGTATCTTTTGCTGCCGATGGGTAGAGCTACTTTATGGCAAAGTTCAATAAATATACCAACACATGGAATCAAATGTTCCAATTGCTTACTTTTCAAATACATGCATACATATATATATACATATATATATATGTACATATACATGCATACATATATATATACACATATATATACATATATATATATGTACATATATCCTTAGGCATTACATTGGTATGTGTTGACATACAAATTATGGTTTTATTAGTAGAATAAATAACTAAATACTATATGAGATATAAAATACTATTTAATTATACTGTTGGAGGAAGTCCAGAAGAGGGCCAAGAAGTTGATAAGAGGACTGGAGCACCCCCACTAAGAAGACAAGTGGAGAAAGTCGTGRCTGTTCAGCCTGGAGAAGTGAAGGTTGTGTGGAAACCTCATAGCAACCTTCCAGTGAGTGAGGGGACACTGGGAAACTGGGAAGGGACTCTATCAGGAACTGTAGTGATAGGACAAGGGGAAATTTAGGTTGCACATTAGGTAGAAATTTTAAATTGTTGAGAGTGGTGAGGTACTGGAACAGGTTGTCCAGGGCAGTTGTGGATGCCCCAGCTCTCAATCTACTTAGGGCCAGGCTGGATAAGGCCTTTAGCAATATGGTCTAGAGAGAGGTGACCCTGTCCATGGCAGCCAGGGTCAAGACTAGATGATCTTTAAGATCTACTCCAACCCCTTAACATTGTATGATTCTGTGATCAAATCCGTGTTTAGTATGAGTTTCCTTTTCTGTTTTACTCTGCATAATACTCCCTGTGAATAGAGATCTCAAGYACTCTCCTGAGGTACATTTTATTCTAGGGGCTTATCTCAAGTGAGTGATTTTGATGACAGAGCCAAATTGTACCTCCACCTACTCTTGTTCACCTACTTGTCACATACGGAAGGACATCTAGTCTTTGTCCTCATTTTTGTCTGTATTTCCCTTTTTTTGAGGTGCATACTTAACCAAAGTAATTTTCTTATCTTCCTGCTTTATAAGTGAGACTTTCTGCTGTCCTTATGCCTGTGCACTGGCAGTAAATATCTATAAGATTTTTCATTAAAATGAAGGGAAGTAGGGAGTGTAAACTGCAGACAGTTCCTATGAATATCACTTAGTAGCAAAGCCTGCTATACTAGACCTTTAGTTCTCAGACAGTCAGTTATCTGACAAAATTGCTTCAAATGTTATTCTGGATGTGAAAAGCATTAAAAAGTCATTGTAAGCTATTCACTGGGGTCAGTTTTAACTAAAGAGGTGTTGAAGGTGGTAAGACCTTGTTTGGTTCCTCACAGCCTTGCATGTATAGTTCCCTGACTGGCTGCAGCATCCCCAAAGGGTTTTCCAAATAGTCAGAGAGTGCTGGAGTACACAAAAAACTTACTCCCATCAGTCTTGCCCTAAAACACTCAAACAGAAGATATGACAAATAATTAAGCCAGTTGTCCACAACCTTTGGTTCCATCCAAGACAGAAGTTTTTGAAAGTTTCTTGCATTTATAGTTTCTTAAGTTGCAGAGTTCTTGTTACAACTTTTTATGGCACTGCAGTGAAATGCTCCTAAATAAATAGTTTAACCCATTTGTCRGTCAAAGTACCAAGAATCAAAGAGACAGAAGTAGGCATAAGGCATATTGAAAGGATTCCTTAAGGTGGAAAAATGTTGTTATAACARTCACTTTTAGCTTAACTCTTTGAGATTTTCTGTAATGCCATGGAATAGTTCGGCAATAAACACAGTCAGCTTCTGTCTTTTGACTCGTCCATTCAATAAATGCCTATTTTCAATTTCCTGTTTGTTTTATCTCTTCGTATTAGTCATTAATACCTATAAATAGAAATTACTGCTTAAAAAGTTAACAATAATGATGTGCTGCAAGTATAGCTCTTTTTTTTTTTTTTTTGACTGTGTAGTGATACTAGTTTGTATGGTCTTTGAATATAGTTTTTCAGTAGCTATCCTCTGTTGAGTTCTCAACTTGCTTTCAGATTTAACTAGAGAATTGACTGTTCTGAGGCTGTTAGGGAATCTCTTGAACTAGGAGCACGGGTTTCAAAGGCTTTTTCATCCACCTTTTCTACTCTGAGAAAGAAATAAAAGCAGTAACAGGCTTAGATTGTAAGGTGTGATCTAAAATATATATTTGGTTATAAATGTTTACCATTGAAAGCATGTATAAAAGTAAATGTTTGAAAAACTTTATTAAGCATATGTGAAAACTTATTACTTCTGATATTTCTAGGAGCTGAAAAATATGAGAATAATGTTATTTTGTTTGGTCTTCGTGTTTTTTCTTTTTTAGTGCAAGGTTCCTCAGTGGACAAATAGTCTTTTTTTCATTGGTGTGTGGTCTGGCTGCTTTCTGCTACCAGAGTGGTGCTCCTCGTGGGTCAAAACATAAGAATAACCTAAAGCAAAGAGGACCTCAAAGAACGCTGTGTCCAATTTCTGTTGCATGTGCAGGAAATAATAATAATAATAATAATAATAATAATAATAATAATAATAATAATAATAATAGAGGCAAAGGGGCAAAAACCAACAGGCTAAGAATTGGGGCAGAGATAGGGAGCAATGATCTGCCAGTCTGCTGCCAGTCTTCTTGGTCTGTTCTTGTTTGTTCTTTAACCTCCTGCCACCATGTGTAGTTGCTGAGATTGCTGACTCTCGTAGAGTTCTGTAATGAAGGGCTGCAGTCAGGACTGTGGGGGGAATTGCAAATTGCTTCTGTGTGCTGGGTCTCCCGTGTTTGCCCTCCACCTCTCCCACAGTTCTTACCATTGACTCAAGATTTCTTCTTTTCTCAGCTAAGCTGAAATATAAAAATAGGACTTTCTTCATATTTCCGGGATGACTGCATTGGAAGGAAGTGACAGAATCTTATTCTAGCTTAATCTGCACATTTGGCAGGTTTGCCTAACCATCTGTATTTTCAGTGCATTTTCTACTTTAACACCTCTCTTTTAAGGTGTTAAAGTTAAGTTGTTAAAACAAACAACAACAACTGACAGAAAAAAAACCACAAAAAACCCAACCAAAAAAACYCCAAATAAAATCCTCCAAAACCTTTTCCACGACTTACAATGCTGAAATGRGAGGTACAAATGGCAGTTGTGTGGGAGTAGCTACAAGTGTTCTCAGAGCTATGCAAAATATTTATAGTGAATCCTGAGTATCCAAGCAAAGCTGCTTTTTAAAGATGTTCCAAAGTGTGTGAGCCTGTCAGGTAAGCCTTAGCCAAGTTTAGACTAAAGCTGAGCTGAGTGCAGTTTGCCAAAAAGGGATTTATGGCTTTGGCTTTGAGTAGAAGTTGCAATATTCAGCATGGTGTTGGCATAGCTGGCTCTGCATAAAGAGAAACTTGGCAGTTTAGATTAAAGTTTCAGATGTTACATTACTATTAAGAAAACCTGTTCAAAGTGCTGAAAGACAGTATTTTTTTAATTATTATAGAATATTCGTGTAACCTGTTTATCTGTGGAATTAAAACTTTACCAAAAAATGGAAGTATTCAAAATAACTATATCTCAGAGCAGACTTGTAAATGCATTCTTAATTTGATGATAACTATATATATGAATTATTACTTTTCTTCTTCCCATTTTTTAAGGTGGCTTCTCTTCTTAGATGTATGTGGTAGCAGCTGGCTGGTTCAACTAATGTTGCCTGTCAGCATGGTACGAGTTTTGCAGTCCTCAGTTATATATATATATTTATCCTTGATTACACTTATTATTGCTTTTTGGTTTTGATGTGAATTTTTAGGTCTTCAGCTGACACATGTCTTGTCCTATAGAACAAAATGGGGTGTAAATGCCTCAGGAAGTAAAGTGCAGATAAGCAGTAAACGTTCCAGTAGAAACTGTGACAAAATAAATTGCATGATTGATAAGGATTACAATGGTTTAATCAAAACTTATGCTTAACACCAAATAAACAGTGAAATACTTGAGGACACTCAGCAGGTCCAAAGTCGACTTACTGAGTGTAATCACCAGTTGATGAGGTTCCATTGCTACAGACAGAAGCAGGTTTTTATAACAGTCTCTTTGAATGCTAAGAAAAAGAGTCACATTTAAACAAAGGGTCTGATTTCTATTTCAAAGGTTATAATTTCTGAAGAGCCATGAGTGGGAGAGGTTAAGCAATGGCTTAAGATGTTGTATCATATGACTAAGATGATTGTTCTGTCATAATAACAACTATAAAAGATCTTCAAGCTGCTCTCATAATAAAAGATGGTTGAAGAAGATAATGGCAAAGTAAAACACACATTAAAGATTGAATACAAAAATATCATGCCTGCAATTTATCATCATTATCTCTGAAAACAAGGAAGGAAGGAAAGCTTTCATTGCAGAAAGAAATAGAGAATTTTATGTTTGGTGTTTGCCACTTGGCTCACATTATTAATATTCCTTCATGTATGAATATTCAGTTCCATCACTAATTAAAAAATTGTTAGGAAAGATGATATTATCAAATTTATATTATACATTGTACAGTGGCCCTGATTATGATTTCTTAAATATGATTCCTTTAATTTTGTGAATAGTTTTTTGCTGTGCATAGACTAGCTTTTGAACTTAGTGAAACCTGCAATTTATTTAATTAATCAAACTGGTAGTTTTCCCAAAAGAAATAAGCACTTGTGTAAATCAGGGTTAATCCAAAGCAGTCTTTGGCCAGCCAGTGATGGAAAACAACATAAGAACTTCCAGTAAATTAATTAAAACTCTAGGGAAGTTCACAAGAAGTCAGCCAAGGCATTGAGTAGCACACCCACCAGGAGTAGCAGCAGCACCCCTGACCATTGACAACCACTGAGGAAGAACAGTGTGATCAGTGTGTAAATTAACAAGGAAAAGATGTCCTTGGACTGGTTACCAGGAGTCCAGACAGAGAATGAGATTAAATCTCACCCTGATAAAATAAAAAAACTGAAGTGAGACAAACCAAAGCATAAACCATCACACAGAAATTACAGGATTGAGAGACAGAGCATCCAATGCTGATCCAAGTATGGACAGCTCTTCTGTTTTCTGTGTGCTTTATTGGGGTGGTTTACCAACCCTGGCATCAATAAAGGTGTAACTGAAAAAATAACGGTGTTTTTTGAGCCACCATGTTCTCAGGATCAGAATGAACCATTTCTGGTAACTGAGGTCTTTTTGTGGTCTGATCAAGAGGTCAGCTTTCTTCAGAAGCTTTGATTTTGCTTTCTTCAGAAGCCTTGATTTTGCTTTAAATTCTTTTGGAAAAAATAACTTTCAGTGATATAGTCATGTGATGATAATTAGCAAATAAATTTTTTCCAAATTAAATTAGGAACTCAAAGAGTGTCTCTGTAGAGTGCCTACACTTTCTGTTAGTGCTGATACATATCCGGAAGCAGGTTGGGGAACTGTTATAATGGGGTGGTGAAATTACTTTTCTTTCCCAAAAGTCTTTTTAAGATATTTTATTTTTATGTATAGAAATACCATTCCTCTACAACTGATGGTGGTGTCTGAATGCACTTCTCCTTGAAAAACAGGTTCTACAATTTCAGGGTAGGGTATCTCAGACATTATTAAAATACTTGGGGGGGAAGTATGTTGTATATTAGCTTAAAAACAGGTGTAATGCTTGGTGTGTTTGTGTTTATCAGAACGATTATAAATTATGTGATGCAGTAGGCTTCTTGATTTTCTCTGTATGTGTAAAAAGGAGGTGATAAAGAGATTCATTGATTGCCTGTTTTACAAGTCTGTTGTATCCTTTCGTATTACTAGTAACGGAGTTAACTCCATTTTGAAATTTGGACATACTGTAGTGTCAGCACAGTAAGTTGGAGCACAGAGTTAGAGGACAGAGACAGTGAGACTTGGAGTGTCCAGTGTGCAGTGAAGGTTTCCTGTGGACCAATCCTCCAGTTCTGCATGGGATCTCATGAGATGTAAAACATCTTAATGTATTCTGTCCTTTTATTGACAGCTGTGGAATTCTATCCTTAATTTTCTGGTTTCCTGTGGCTGCCCCTCAGAATAAATAAATCAGTCTGTTGCATAGGAGAATCCCCCTCACACACATGCATGAGCAAAATCTTCTCACAAGTTATATTTTGTACATAAGTACCAGGAAAAAACCTCCCTTCTTCTTCTATAGAGAAAATTCAACAGTCTCTTTGGGCAGCTTGTTCCCCATTAAATAATCCCCATGTTAATGTTTTCCTCATGTCCAGTTGGAACCTTTCCCATTTCTCCTTAGGTCCATTCTGTTATTGTGTTGACATGTCCCACTGCCTTCATAACTTCCTCTTGTGAGGTGAACTACGTGGCATAATGTAAAGCAGCACTGAGGCTGCTCTCAGCTCACTAACCGGAGAGATCCCATTAAACTTTTCCACATGAGCTTTCTTTCAGATAGTTGTACCTGTGTTTATATGGATATTGTTTTCCCTGATGTAACAGTGCAAAAGAGCCAGCCAATCAGACCAGCTTGCTAGATGAAATAGGTGCTTCATTGTGTTCCATGAGCAAATATCAGTAAAATAACCAGCAGCCTTGGCAGACAGTCTCCTGCAAGCTTTTTTTTGAAATAGACACTACATTTGAGAAGAACTGTAGGTTGACTGTGCTTCCTCCTTTGGGACAACCTAATTGCTTGAAGTAGTTCTCACCTTCCTCCATGGGAAATTAATTACTACCACTTCTTACTCTTTTACTGTGGCATTTTACTAATGCTCCTATCATAATGTAACTGTAAATGGAATGGGGTTAAATATTTTGTAAGTAGTCCTGTGGGCCCAATGCACAAAATTTATGTAATATTACCATTACAACCTCTAGAGTCCTAGTTCCTTAGCTTGGTTGTTCAGTCTGCTTCCAGGGAGCCCAGGTCAAGCTCTTAGGTTATTAGTCAGTTATTGCACCCTGGAACCCAAGGGATTCTCATGGCCCCCTGGCATATGCTTGGGAGCTGAGGAGGATGGCTCTCAATTTATGTGCAACAGCAGAGGATACTGGCACTAAGCTGAGATTTGAGAACTTGAGTTTTTGAGTTTAGGTTAGGTTTMTTTGATGAAATCTTCTAAGAATAAAAAGTAATATTTCCCATAATTTTAACAGATGTGCCATTGCCTATGTTACTAATATCTACACTCTGACCAACTTTTTTCAATCCTTTTGGAGGCTGTAGGTTTCTGGCAGGCCTGCCAGCAGAAATTGACTAGTCTCTGCATTTCATACTTAGTCCAACCATCAAGGACAGGGCCTGTGTGCCTCTTAAAAAAACACAGTATTTCCAACTTGTCTGGAGTTTTTTATGTGATAAACAGAGAGAAACAAATAATACAATGCCAACAGCCTTATTTTCATAGCATTTTGTGGCTATTTTTACAGTGTTAAAGGTTGAAGTGAAGACAAACATAAGGAAAGTCAAAAGCATGTTGCAGGATGGTTCATTCTCAAACTGGTCCTTTTCAAAAAGTCCAYTGAGACTGTGAAAGCTGTGATTGCACTGACACAACCTGAATATCTGCATCCTGCCCATGTTCATTCAGAGTAAATGGCCTGGTAGCTACTGGCATGAAAAGAAACACAAATCAGCATGATTACTGCATGACATCTTCATGTGTATGATCTTTGAAACTCAGTGCTATTTGGGCAGGACCATTTGATTTGTTTGGCTTCCTGGTGGTTTCTAACAGGGACACTGGTTGTCAGAATAAAAACCACAAAACCCTTTTGATGTTTCGATCAAAACCACAGTGATGGCACAAACTCATCGTCTACAGTGTGTTATCTTCTTGAGATTCTAGATTTGGAGAGGAATRTAGGTCAAAGAAAGTTCCATCCTTTTTCCAGCCAAGTAAGGAATATTCTGTCCCTCAAGAATTCCTGTGTACAAGTATTGTCTACCTAGGAGTGTTGGGTTTCATTAGGTATAAACTTCTATTTGTAAGGCATTGCTGTAATGATTTACAAAATGGGAGAAGTAAAACACATTTTTTGAATCTGCTATCTTGGCCTTTGACTTATCCTGTTCTTAGACATTGAAATAACCTCCCTGAGTCCATGTGATTATTAAGCAAGGACCCAGAGGTGTTGTCTCATCCTCCATCTGCAGAGTTACWTCAGGACACAAGGCCAAATTAAGGAGATAATTGTGACACTTTATTCCATGTTTACTTGTTTTAGAAAAGTGGGTGTCCACACTTGAGACTGCATGGGAGAGTGACTTCTCATGGACCTTGTTTGCCAATGCCTTATGCCTCTGCAATTTTGAAAGACAGGTTTTCTGTGCAGCATTTTCAGCTGATGGGTTTTCTTGAAAAGTATAAAACCACTTGAAATGCGTGTGCATCTTTTGTGGCTAGGCCCTAGGAGACTGAACTCTGAATTTCGTGTTGTCACTATAATCTGCTCTTCTTGAGGTTTTTATCCATTTCATATCCATTAAACAATTTAAATGAAAATAAATCCATTTGCTGGTTCCATTATGTTTGACCTATGCCGGAGTCCTTGAATTTGTTTATGGAATGAAAAGATAATTTTGTTTCCTTTTTCATGTCTCAAACATGTGTCTGCATCAATTTCTTTTGTATTTGCTTATATGTATCACAAAGAAATTTCCTGTCAGTGAGTTGCTCTGAGTTGTCATGACAAATAAACAATAATCTGGCAAAACTGGGAAAATGTTTTATCAAAATAGTTGTTTTTAACAGGTTTTTTTTTTTTTCTGGTAGTTTGCTGTTAAAAGATTCACACACCTTGCTGTATAGTTTTATGGCAGCTGTATGAGGGTGTTTCCAGTTTTCAAGCAGCTGGGATTGAAATCCTATTGAATCCCATTAGCTTCTGTTAAATGTCACTTGGGACTAGATGGTTTTGTCATATARTTTTGGCAATAGAAATTATCAATTTATATATTATGAAGTGTTGTTGGCTGGAAATTAATATGTATCTTGGATATTTGCAGTCTCCAAGTATTTTCAAAATGCCTTTCATTAGAAATGAACATTCCCAGATTTAATTAGATGAAACTATTTCTAATCCTGAGTTAGTACTTCCATGCCAATGGATRCCTTTGAAAATAATTGTTTTGTTTAGTACAATTGACTTCAGGGGTTCAGAGAACAATGTGAATTACAAAAAAAAATATTGCAAATGTAATCCTATTGCAGCAATTAGTAAGAATGCAGAAGTCTTCTCTCTGTACTATTTTGGTACCCCTTCTTTAGTAATTACTGAATAAATTGATTTGTCAATTGGAGTAGTTTCTTTTATCTCCGTTAAGTGCAACTTAAGGTAAATCAGATTTCATATTGAGAAGTTAAATTACTGGATTTCTTTACAAACAAAAGACAGTTACAATACTTTTCTTGGCACAGTCTAAAGGTCAAAATTAGCAAGTTTTAAAGAAAAACTACAGAGGCATACAGCAGAGCCTGTGTTGTAATCAGAAATTAAAACCAATGTTAAATGGGTGGATATCACAGAGAATTTTATTTATAGTTACAGTATCTGTGACCGCAGCACTGCAGTTTGCAAAAGGTAAGATTGCAAAAAGCCAGCAGGTCATTAAGCAAATAAAGAATTGTGGCTAAGGAACAGCAGCCAAATACTATTTTAAAGATGCCTTTCACCTTGTTTTCACTATTTTGCTCGTTTTGGGATTGCGGCTTTCCTTTGCAACTCTGTATGTTCAATCAAATAATAATTTTCTAATACTTCTGTGTGTATATGTGTTTGTGTATTTYTTAGTGGGAGAGCTCAGGATTTTAACTTACTTGTAACTTTTAACACTGGTGTAACTCTGRTGGACAGTGATGCCATCCATTATTTTCCAAAGAAGGCTCTGATCCAAGATCCCTGCATTTCACAGGCTGATGTTCTCTTTCAATCTCTGTTTCAGGGTCTTTATGTCTTTGTGGTATATTTTATCCTGCACAACCAACTTTGCTGTCCTGTGAAAGCAAGTTATACTGTAGACATGAACGGGCATACAGCTCCAGGATCAGCATTTTTCACACATGGCAGTGGTCTGCCAGCTGTGGGAGGAGAGATCAGCAAGTCTACGCAGAACCTCATCAGTGCTATGGAAGAGGTAAGAGTGCTCTGTAGTGCTCTGTAGTGCTCTGTAGTGCTCTGTAGTGCTCTATAGTCATTAACTTGTGTATTGAAACATACCCTGAAGATTTCAGTGTAGTTCTGCAGTGTAATACACAGGAATGAGAAGCTAAATACTATAGGTTGACTTTGGGGAGGGGGAGCTGTCTTTTTCATTTATGTTAATGACAGAAATAGTTATCTTTATCCATGGTGTTTTTGGAGCTTACTGTGCCCTGATAACCTCTTTTCTAGAGAATTTTCCCTATTCTACTTGAGTCTTCTGTTTATTATGGAGGTGAAATTAAAATATGAAGTTAATTCTTTCAGCTTACTATAGGTCCTAGATGAGTTTTAAGTAGTTGATTTTCTCAAAAATGTGATGTTCAAAACTTCTGGAAATTGTAATAAAGTTAGAATAAAATTGGAATGGAATGGGGAAGGGAAGGGAAGGGAAGGGAAGGGAAGGGAAGGGAAGGGAAGGGAAGGGAAGGGAAGGGAAGGGAAAGGAAGGTGCAGTGGGTTGACCCTGGCTGAATGCCAGGCTCCCACTAAAGTGTCTCTCTCACTCCCCTCTGCAACCGGACAGGAGAAAAAAAAATATAACAAAGGGTTCATGAGTTGAGATAAGGTYGCTAAAAGATCATTCACCAAACACTGTCATGGGCAAGACAGGGTCAAATTAGAGATATTAATTTAATTTATTGCCAACAAATCAGACCAGAACAATGAGAAATTAAACAAGACCTTAAAAATTCCTTCCCCCCCTCACCAAGCTGCCCACCTTCCCCAGCTCCAGCTCCTCCCCCAGCAGCACAGGGAGACAGGGTTATGGTCAGGGTTATGGTCAGTTCATCACTTGTAGCTTCTCCTGCTGCTCAGGGAGGGAACTCCCTCTCCTCCTTCAACATGGGGTCCTTATCATGGAAGATAGTTCTTCATGAGCTATCCCACAGGCAACAGTTTTCCCCAGACTGCTGCTGGGTGGGCCGCTCTTCTGTAGGGTGTAGTCTTTCACAGACAGGCTACTTCAGCATGGTCTCTTCTCTCCACGGGCCTTCCACAGGGTCACAGSCTCCTCTCAGGCATCCACCTGCTGTGATGTGGGGTTCCTCAAAGGGCTCTCTGCATCCCTGTGGACCTCCATGGGCTGCAGGGGCACAGCTGCCTCACCATGCATTGCACCTTGGGCTGCAGGGGAGTCCCAGCTCTGGTCCCTGCAGCACTTCCTGACCCTCCTTCTYCACTGACCTTGGTGTCTGCAGAGTTGTTCTCACAGATTCTCACCCTACTCTACTCTTGTCAACCTGCTCTTCTACTGCACAATTACATCTGTGCAATAACTTTCTTTTTCTTTTTCATTTTCTTAAAAATATTATCACCATTTCTAATTGGCTGTGGATCTGTCTTTGGAGCTGCCAGGGATTGCTTTACCTGGAGGCATGGAGGAAGCTTCCAGCAAGTTCTCACGGAAGTCACCCCTGTAGGCGTCCCTATATCCCCCCACTACCAAAACTTGACCATGAAAACCCAATACAGACGGGTAGGAAAGGGAAGGAAAAGGGAAAGGGGAAAGTATATATATGTGTGTATGTGTGTATATGTATATGAATTTTTTTTAAGTAAAAAAGGCTTCCTGGTTCATTATAAAAGTGACAGAATAGCTGGTTTCAAAATCGCTTGGTTTTCAGTTCAGCTCTGGTCATAGTTTCCAGTTTCTATGCAATAGATAGGATGATTACTGTATTTCTGTAATTTTTTCACCTCTGCAGGTGCCTGCAGACTGGGAGAGGGCATCCTTGCATCCTGCTACTCATGCTGGTACTACTGCCTTTAAGCAGAGTCCACAAAATGGCAATGTTTTCCACCCTTCTGGAGGATTCAGTACCAGCTCATTGGCTGCTGATGAAGAATCACAAGAATTTGATGACCTGATATTTGCTTTGAAGACTGGTGAGTGACTCTTCCCTTGCCCCTCCAGGTTTATTTTATTGCTATGGTGTTATTCACCCTAATGGTGCCACCATTCCATGAGATAGAGTTAATGMGATCTCTTAATAAAGTGTGATTCCCAACGAAAATCTTAAAGATCAGTCAACATGGGAATGTCTGATAAGACAGCCAAAGAGGCAAAGGAGAGCTACCTTTAGCTGCCTACTGTGCTAAGGTGTGACAGGCACAAATCAAAGCCCAAGTAAAGTACAAATAGACTTGCTTGGTAGCAGAACGTCACCTAAATGATCTTTGGGGATACCACTGAGCCTTGCAAGAGACAACAGCAAGGTTAAGTGATCTGACACATATTTCAGAAGCTTGTTCAGTGATATCAAGAAAAGTCAAGCTGAATGGAAGACTGGGAATCCTGATAAAAAKGGGATTTTTTTTGTTCAGTAAGTTCGCAATGCTATATATCCTAAGCCAATTTACATTGCAGAAAACTCCTTTAATTATGGGACCTTCAACATGTGAAGGACATGGATTGATTCCAGAGGAGGCCATGAAGAGGCTCAGAGGGTTGGAGCTCTTCTGCTGTGAGGAAAGGCTTGAGAGAGTTGGGGTTGTCAGCCTGGAGAAGGGAAGCCTCTGGGGAGGTAACTTTGGGAGAGGTTTAAGTCCCTTACAATGCCTAAAGGGGCTACAAGAGGGCTGGAGAGGGACATTTGACAAGGGCCTAGAATGATAGGACARGGGTGAATGAAAGAGGGCAGGTTTAGATCAGACATTAGGAAGAAACTTCCCTGTAAGGGTGATGAGGCCCTGGCACAAGTTACCCAGAGACCCTTCCATCCCTGGAAKTGTTCAAGGCCAGGTTGAATGGGCTGTCAGAAGCCTGGTCTAGCGGAGGGTTAGAAATAGATACCTTTAAAGTCTCTTCCAACCCAGTCCATTCTATATTCAATGAAAATCTGTTTTATTGTATTTAATGATATTTCTTGACATTTTGCAGACTAGATCTACTTTGCTGGCRGATAAATATTTTTTGGCGAGACATTTGAAGCTAGGTGTAGAAGCTTACAGCTGCAAACTTATTTTTTAGATATGTAAAAAAGCTTTTACTGTTTAACTTCTTGAACACTATGAAGGAAATCAGATAATTCATAGATAGTTAATAAGATAYGAAACCATATACATCTAACACTCCTACTATTACATGATGTTTATTGCTTAAGTAAATCAGTTGGCATCAGTAAACTGTAGAAGACTGAATCTGAAGTYATGAAGAGCAATCTAGGCAACAGCTGAAATATAATACAGTTCAACACATATTCAGCACTTAATTACTTTTTCCTAAGTCTTCAATCACTATCTCTAGTTAATTTGTTTTTAATCCTTTTAGAGGAAGGAGGTCTGAAGCCAACTTTTGATTTTCTTGCCTATATTCTGCCTTCTTTATTAATATTTCATTGTAATTTGGTTTTATGAACCTTTTATATTAAAGTGATTTGAAGCAGTAACCTCAGGCCACTGTTGGAGGAAAATATTTTTGTTTGCGTTGCTGATTCAAGTAGTGCCTGRCAAGTTTACCCCAATGCTTATTCCTGTGGCCACATTGTGTCCCCAGCAGTATTACAAGAGTAAAAAAACCCATGATTTCTAAACCATATCAGTTGTCCCATCTGGATTCATCCCCACACACATTTGAACAAGATGAGCTGAAGAGGTGATGTTAGAGCATCTTTGACCAGCAAAGTAAATGTTTATCAGCTATTGTCTCAGACATGTCTAGCCCAACATGTACTTAAAAAAAAAAAAACCAACAGAAACCCAAGCTATTCTGGAACTAAAAATTTGTTTTATTATTGTCACCTGTTCTCCAGTTAATTTCATGCATGGCTAAGGAGAGGGAGGAAGGGAACCTACATGGAAGCAATAAAGAGAGGTGAGGTGGTGGAAAGTGGGATTTTTTTCTCTGTTTGGCAATACAGACCTATGCTGCTGAAGTCTAACAAGGGTTTTATGATAATGGTTAAGCTAGCAGGCACTGAAATGACCTCATCTTTTAATCTCTCAGCACCACATTTCTTCCTCTCTTACGTTGTTGCTTGTGCTCACATGAAATCACAACAGCTCAGGTTAGATTTCTCCTTTTCTTCTTCCTCTCACCTCTCTTTCTCCCCCACTCTACATCAGTTTGATGCCCTTCAAGCATGAGTCCTGGCTCCAAGGAAGAAGCTGTCATTGGCTAYTGGAAGACAAGAACCTCTTTTCTAAGCAGGGTAAAATGTGTAGTCAGCTAGGGTGCTTTTTTGCTAGGCTGCTTTTGCCTGTCATTTGCTGTGTGAGGTGCTCCTCAAACCCTTTTAGAACAGTCTTCATTTCAGTAGGCTGAGAATTCCTCATTCTGGAGGAACAAGAAGAAGGTGCTTTGCCCCACGTTAGCTGGTTTTATCACCCCTAAACTTGGGAGTGTTGCTTTTTCTCCACAGAGAAACTTTGTTTTTTTTTTTTTTTAACTTGTCAGTGTTTAGTAATTTGCAGCATGCAGTGCAGTACCATAAAAAGTTGTACTGGTGCACTCAGCCTTGTTGCTGAAGGAATGTGCCATAAAACTGTGCACTTAGCCCTTGGTTCCAGTCATTAGTGCTGGGCCTWATTGCAGATTAACCTGAAATACAGGCTGGGTCAGATGGAGGCATGCAGCTGCAGTTCCAGCAAATCAGGTGGACGGCAGTGTACTGTTTCTTAGCCACCTGTTATGCTAGCTTTGTGCAGGCATCACATGGTGGTAGGGTTTTTCTGTTTCATGTGAGAAATCCAATGAGCTTCTCCTTTCATACAACCATTGTATTTAAGTGCCTTATCAATTAACTCCTCCTTTTCATCAAATACACTCATGTCCATACAGAAATACATAGTTAGGATTCACTCTGCTCACTACATCACCTCATTTCTTTTATTTTGGAAMTCTTTTGAAAGGCAAGCCAGCTCCAAGGTGTCTTATGTGACAGATATAATAGAACAATTATGGTAGGAAAAAAAAATTTAGGGATGTGTCCTGCTCATTGATATGTACCTTTTCTATTTTAATGTTTATGAATTTTTGTTAGTTTATTGTATTTCATTTCTGGCTTTTATAATGATTCAAACAGCTTCTATTGAGAAAGTTAATTATTTATTAATTAGTTTTTGTTGATTTCACTAACTGCCTTTAAAAATGCTGCRATTTTGGAGTAGATCTCATTTTCCCTCTGATTTCTTGTGCAAGGTTTATATTGATAGGCAATTTAGTCAGACCTTTGCCTTCCAGATTGCAACAGAGTCATATGTTATTGTCGTTGAGGATAAAGCCCAATATACCAGAATTCCCTGAGGATTTCTACTCAGGGTAGGGGTAGGGAGTTAAAAAAGGACCAATCTGTCCCAAAGCAGCAAGCTGCCCATCAGCATTGCTCTGAAGCATGGATACCATACATTCACCACAGCTTCCCTGATTTCTGGGCTGCCTCTGTATTCCTGTATCTTACAAATACTCTCTTTCTGTGATGCACAAAAACAAAAAAATTAATTCATTTGGATGAGGTGTGAGACCAAAACACAGCAAAGCCTTTGAGGGGGGGCCAAACTCCTCCTGGGGTGACAGGTGATCCACCATGGTTGTTTTCAGATATATATTCAGCAGAATACTGCTCCATTCATATTTTAGTGTATTTTTACTCTTAAGAGAGGCAATTGTGATGGAAATATTACATAAATATTCCAGTATTTCTCTAAAACTAGGCAAATATTGTAATAATCTGATATGGAAAACAGCTGGAAAAAATCTACTGAGGAAGTTAAAAACCCCATACAAATACAGCTATTTCAATAGCAATGCTGTGTAAAATGGTTCATGATTTTCAATCTAATACAGCTAGGGTTCCAAAGCCAGCATTTGATAAATCTTGGTGACACCAGTGTAGGTGCCTGGTTTAAGAATCACGCATCCAAGGCAGCCATCCTGACCCAGAGGAAACATTTGAAATTTCAATTCTGAAAGGTATGCAGTGCASCATTCTGGAGACTGTTACAGGGTAGATAGATGGTAGGTGGCAAAGTCCCTGCCTTATCAGCCTTCATAATTTCTGTTTTGAACGGCTTGCTTCATAGAAAACAGAAAGGAACTGAAAGTGGCTAGTTTGCGTATTCATTCAGTTTATTGTCTGGGGTTGTCACACATATGCTACCTGATGGCTGTTGAACGTGACTGACCCAGGAAGCATTTTTAGTTCAATCTGAACTTTATTTATAGAAGTCTGGGTGTCTGTTGGTGTCATTTCTGTGAAGTCAAAACCCTGAAAAAAGAATTAAAGGTGGTTTATGTAGCTTATTCATATACATCCCACACATATAATAAAAATCATGATTGATTAAGCAAGATACAAGTGCTTGAGAGATAAAAAGTTTCCCCAGAGATATGAGTGCAGTAATTACAAAACAAATTCTGTCTCCCTTAAAACGTTTTAGTGAAAGTCTGAGCTATCGCTGAGCAAGCAGATGGTGGTGTTCCAGGGCACGTAGGATGCACTGGTGTGGCCGTTCACCAGCAGATGTCAGTGGAGGGACCGCTCTGGGTCTGAAGCCTGAGCTGTGACTTTTCAGTTTCTAGCTAGTCCTTCCACACAGAAAGAAAAGGAAAAATGCTTCCTTTTCCTTCCTGTTTTTCTTAAAATAGTTCCTTCACAAACTGGGGAAAAGTAATACTCCATGCTACATAGCTACTACCCAACGTAAGGATTCCTAGAAGAGTGCATGATTTTTGGGATCTGGTTGAGTTTAAATTCCACTCTAAGCTGAGAGCACAATGGACCAATGAACTCTGTGAAACTCTGTCATGTAAACAGTCATACCCTTTCCAGTCTGCCGGCTGTTTGGTAAGCTGGTATCCTGGTTACACTTCAGTTCTTATTCCTAAAAAGGATCAGCTCTAACACAGTTTGTCTTTGCACCATCAGCAGGACAAAACCGTTGTAAACCAAAGTACCCTATTTCAGTCTCTGGCTTACCAAGTTCCTGATAAGAACCTCTGTAACAAAAAAGATTGTCTTTGACTTTGTGCAAAGCACTCACAAAGCCTGCATATTTATGACATTTAAGGATATACATAGTGTAATACCGTTAGACCAGTGCCCAATCTTTTTATACTGAGAGAAAAAGATTCTTTAAGAAATCCCATGCTGAATAATGGCCACTTTACCAGTATGGCCACTGGTAACACAAATATCTTTCTAACCCCAACAGTCAGTGTTCACCTTAAAATCTGAGCCCAGGGTGATCATATTTATGATTTCAAATGGTTTTAAATATTGGGGACTTTCAGTTTTTGAAATGTGTACCCTTTTCAGGTTGACTTAATGTCTTCAATCAATTTCACTGTTGATGATGCTACATAAGAAGAATTATGTTCTTCGTTCATTCAATGTATTTTATTTACTTCAGGGTATTTACTTGTTCTTCCATTCCCACATGGTAAATACAACAGTCTGATTCATCCTCTCTATTACAGTCATGTTTCCTTTCTAAAACAATCAAATACCAGCCAACCAAAATAACTTGTTTAAACAATTGCTATGTTTCCCAGGACCTTCAAGCACCTTTTGGATGTCAGATTCTGGCTCAATAGAAAGGTTAAATGTGCATACAAACTTAAATCATTCATACAAACTCAATTCATTTATAAACAAGTATTTTAATGACTCAGATCCTAGTCTTGACTTTGTTACTATACCCTATATGTTGATGGATTTTTACTCCTGTCATGCTCTGACAGTAGCTGTTGTTTTCTCAAGAGCTTGGATCATGCAGACCTAAGGACTCATGAGTGTCACATGAACACACATTCCCTCCACAACCCAAACACCCAAACCATCTGTAAGAAGGATCACAGTGCAGCATACCCACTTTTCTCCTGGATCATAGAGCAATGGTCCAAGTTTAGCTCCTACCAGGACCTTTTCCAGACCTCTGCAAGAAAACATGGCTGACCCTGTAGGATCTTCTGAATGGATTCTCTGGACCAAACTCCATATTCAAGATTGCAGCCTGATTTTCTCACAGTAAAGCAGCATGTCACTGCTGCCCTCTTTGCAGTACTTCTTTTCTCCTTCAGAGGTGGTGGGAGGGAGTGTGGTAAGGAAAAACATTGTAAAAATGGAAAAACAGAGAGCATAGAAATAGATGAAGAAACTAGAAAAAAATTAAATTACCCTTGTCTTTTCTTTTGTCAGCCAAACCAAAAACTGGAATGTCGGCTGATGTAGAAATAAGAGATACACTGTACACCTGATAGAAACTAGCAAATATTTTTCACCATGAAATGCAAATCACTGCGTCTCCCAGCAGGGCTGTTTTGAGCCAAATGTCATTTCCTGCCTTGAACTGCATGTAGTTACAGATCTGCTTCTGTTGAAAACAAATAACTTCCCTCATCATTTGTAAGTGACATTGCTGCAAGATCATGCCTCGAAGTAATCTGTCTTGAAATCCTCTTGCCTCATTATACTGATATGCAGTTCCCAACAAATTTAAAGCTTATGTGACCCTAAGCCCTCAAAAACCATGSATTGTGTAGAATTTGTTCTACAGCTCAAGGAGAGGAGCTGATAAAGCACGAGGGTTATAATTCAGACAAATATTCTGTGAAGAAATGGTCTGAAAAAATAGATCAGGATTATGCATCTTCATACTAATCAGTTCAAACCTTCACCACAAAAAAGTCCAATCCTCCTCAAACAAATAGGAAGCAGAAAGCTAACAGAAGTCCTGTGACAAAAAGACGGAGAAGGTGACCTCGTAAGGTCTCTTCTAGACATGTTTTGGAAGTTTCCTTGAACCAAAGTCTAGTATTGTCTTCCAGTAGAAGGAAAATATAATGCACCAGTTTGTGCCAAATCTGGGTTTAAAGAATATTTGGTCAGCATCTTTTCTCATGTTGAGAAAATTAAGACAGCTGGAATTATGGTTTAACGTGGAAATTGTATCATTAAAAATCAATTCTTCATGAGGAAGTCCTTGGAAAGACCAAACTCTTAACAGCCTGTTTATGAACCCAGTCTAAGACATGTTTTTCTGATTTCAAAGCAAGTTCTAAGTATTGTCCCACTTACTGGGCCAAATAAAGTGACTGACTTTACTGTGGAATTATGAAAACGTGTAGCTGGATGGTACAAATCTATGTCAGATCATATTATAGTCCATGACTAGTAAAAGGAAACTTGCCACATGGTTGTGGGGTATAGGGAAACATTTCAATAATCAGAATAAAGCAGAGTGGCATAGGGTAGACCCATTTCTTTGTTGAGATTTCCTTCTCACTGATTGTTGTTTTTGTTGTTTTTTTTTCTCTATTTCAGGTGCAGGTCTCAGTGTCAGTGATAACGAGTCTTGTCATGGCAGCCAGGATGGTGGCAGCATGGCCAGCTCCCAGATTGTAGAGCTTAGGAGAATACCCATAGCTGATACTCACCTCTAACTTCACAGCTTGCTTGGGTTTTTGTTGTTGCTTTCAGGCTCGGTATTTTTATATTTGTACTTCCTTTTGCACTAAAACACTATATGAAACTGTTGTGTAATGCTGTTAGCTTTACTGAATGTTTAACAAGGAATGTTTGCTTGAGGTTTTATATATCAGAAAACAAACTGTAAGTTTTTTACAGTGGGTGAGCATCAATAGATACCATGGCAATTGTCCTCGATTTGTAAGTAGATGATACTTTTCACAGACTGTAGGGTTTTTTTATTAACCTGTACATTAACACTGATTAATAAAGCAATAGAGTCTGTTTGATACAAACCAGTCTGTTATTTCTCCTTACTGATTATGAAGATGAAAGGTGATGCAGACACCCCATTGGATAGGAAAGCTTTCTAGTGGCACAGTGTTAAGTTTCCTGAGATGTACTATCCTCACTGTGTTTTGAGTACCCGAGTCTGTGAACAAATTCAAATGAAGGCACAAGTCTTGAGCCAAAGAGATTGAAATTTAAATCATGACATGGTAAATGTGCGATGATCTRAAACATACAGAGAGAAAAGGAGATGAAGGACAAGAGTGAAATCTCTGGCAGCTGTGTGCTTTTAACTTCTTTACCTTGCTGATTTCATAATATTAAGCTTTCTCACTCTTTTCACAGCCAAAAATAAGGGGGAATTCCAAAGAGCTGAATTTTCTGTTAATCTCCATGTGTGCCATGTAGGTGTTTGTGTTCTGATTGAAGGGTTCAAGTATTACATTACAGAGTTAGATCASTAATCTGAGGCCATAAATGAGCAAGAAAAGTTTCTCCCTTGGAAGAAGAAAAATAACAGGGGAAGTATTTCATAACTGAGGGGGTAGGTAAGCTGATCTTGTAGGAATCATTWACTCTGCTGATGCACAGACAGTCTGGAAGAAAAACATGTTAAATCAGGAGACCAAGGGAATTTTCCTCTGAACATTTCTCAGTGTTGTATAGATATACAGTAAATGAGAATACAGGTCTTTTATACCTTCCTCAGGAACTTGCCTAAAGGCTTCACACTGGGTAAGGTCTAAATAACAGCCTCTATCTTTAAAAGAAAACTTTTCTTATGGAAATCTTCCAATGAATTTTGCTAGAGTAATATGCAAATTTTGCTGTATGCAATTAATTGTTGAGCTTTAAAAAAACCCAACAAAACAAAACTCACTTCTGTGTCACAGTTCCATAACAGCTGATAGCACTGCACAGCTTATAGTCATCACTTGTGTCCAAGGCAGATATCAGCTTTAAGGTCTAATGTTGCAAAACCCTTCACAGGCATAGGAAGCTATTTCTACTCAGAAAAACCATGAAACAAGTGCTTTTAAAGGATACATTTGAATAGAGAAATGTCTGTATATAACTAGTATATGATCTGCTGCATTGAGTCTTAAATTTCTGACTCATAGGAGTTTTGTCGGTCTTTGTTGGTCCCTGTGGTCATGGTACAGAGCCAAGTCTTTCTGGTACATGTCAAAAGTTAGTGTGGGGTTGAATGTGTGAATGGGGGACAGTAAATGAACCTTTCTTCATTGTGGGCAATGCACAGGGCAGGCACGAAGAGCCGGAGCAGAAGGGGCAGCTATTAAAACTGGTTGCAGTCCATCAAAGGCATGTATAGATGCATGCAGATATATGCAGTGGGCAACTTCATACAAAAGTGAGCCATCCAAGCAAATGTTATAATTCATTTTTTGCCCATACTACACCTGATGAGAAGGGGCTTTCTGAGCACCGGAGTGAACTGCAAGTATCATTGAAATCATTCTGGAGTTAAAATTATTTTTGGATATTTTGCAATATGGTACATTTTTGTGTTCTACACAGGAAACCTGGCTCATTCTTCCTGAACAAACTTAGATGAAGTAAACCTTATTTATGCTGATCCTTCTCATCTACCCAGAAAAGCCTTAATGTGAAGCCTGGCCCTGCAGAGCTATTGCAACACTTTCTCAGTTGTGAGCAAGTCAGGGCTGTAACAGATGTTTCATTACTCTCAATACATGCTACTACATGCTGTGAGAAAGCTTATAAAAGAGGCTGTTTGTTTGGTTTGACTCATCACCACAAATGTTAATATTTTATGTCACTTCAACTTGTTGCACAACTGGCCTGGTTAGGGATTTACTGTAAATGCATCAGCATTTTCTGAGCAGATCAGTAGGATGACATCTGCTGCCAGCATTTTCTGAATTTTAAATCTCTAGGTGGTACTCACATGGTTTAAGGTCATGAGATGAATTTTGTTATTGTTCTAAAACCAATCCCCTTTTAGCAGAAAATATTCTATCTGTAGCAGATCCAGTGGTTTAATAAAATGACTCTCTCTCAGCCCCTTTTTGCTGTTCCTTGGACAGGCAAAGGTAGAGACAGGAGGAGGCAGCTGCGTGCTCTGATGCAGGTGTGCCCAGCAGCCACACCTGGGCAGGACCAGCATCTTTACACTTGATGCGACTTAACCCAACYAGACTGAATGCCTCCTGCGGCTCCTTGATCTCTGCCATTATTTAAAATTTGATTGAGAGTGTAAACATTTCTTTGTTTCTATGAGGTGAAATAATCTGCAGCTAGATGTCATTCAAACCAAGCATTACCACTCAACTTGCCATGCTGACTGACTCATACAAGCCTTTGCTTTTCTCCTCTGTAAGGAAAAACACCAGAACACTTGCTGCCTTTTATGTTTACTCTATCAAAGAAGATAAATTCTCCCCAAGAAGCCAGTTTATGTATTTTGAAGGGTAGAAGGAACTGTTGTTAATATTTACTATATTAGATATTAATACTAAATATAATTTAAAATAATACAATTTACTACAATATTTAATAGCGTGTATCTATATTTCAATTATTATTTAATAACACAATAGCGTATTATGCTGTATGCAGTATTACAGTAATCTGCAACTGTTTTATCTTTATATTTATGTATTTTGCTCTTATAATTTAATATTATATAATAATACATAATGTATAACATTTGACAGTTCACTGTGTGAAGGAGATCCCTTTTTCAAACTTTATTTAAAACTATTTAAATATATCTGTAGGTCAGATGGATGAATAGATGTGTTTCAGGAGTTTGTCACTTCTTACATGCCAATATAATTTACCTCTTTTGAAAGACATCTGCATATTTCACATTCAAATGCATAAGTCATGAAAAATGCTGGGTTCAACAGACATCATTTAGGTGATGTTCCAGAGAAAGCCATTGRTTTCACTTTCCTTGCTCTACAGAAAAATTAAAATTCTGTGTTAGTGATTTGAACAGAACTATTCAGATCACTAACTTTTTTAGAACCTGGTGAGGGCCCCAGTATATTCATGTTCTGTCGCTACCATGCAAATGCTTAGCTCTCCAATATTCTACATCCTAAGTCATCATCCTGCTGAGGCTCTACAGTGAGAGCTTTGATCTGCAGAGAATTAAATTATATTGAGAGCTTTACAGCAATAAAGTGCCTCTATGCTCAACATAAAATCATGTTAAATGGACTGATCATGTCAGGATCAGAAAATTGCTTAAGTTCAGGCATATCCTGCCATCAGATGCATTTAATTATAGCTAGGTTTATGTTCTAGACCTTTGGGCTACTACTGTAGTGTCTGTTTCACCAGCACTAGTTTAAACCACTAATAAATCAGAAAGTATTTCAAATTTGCTGGCAGAAGAATTTGCTCAATGATACTTCTACTAATAGTAACATGAAAGTAGCACATGCAAGTTTGGGCTTATCTGTTCAATATSTTAGTCTGTTAAATTTTACAGAAAAACATTCAAAAAGAATTTCCGCTTCTTATTTCATGATTCACAATTATCTTCTCTGCAATAAGTGCATTGAAATAATTACAGCATAACACTCTGGTATACAAAAAATAAATGGAAATAATTGCAATGTAATACTCAAGCATTATTGAACTAAATACTTGGGACTAATAAAATGCGGAAACTGAGAAGACAGTTTGTGTGAACTAGACAAAAATGTAGGCCTAAATCCCTAAGAATGATTTTGCTTGGTTGATTTCAACCAAGTGAAAGTTGCATTCATGATAGTGACAGCATTTTTATAAAAAGACAAGATTTGGAGGAAAATATTAGTTCCTGTGTCTCATAACAATGCCTGGGGTAAAAACAGAACGATTTTCGCTGGAGCTTTTTTTCCCAAGCTCAGCTGGTAGGGGAGCATGCAGTGATTTTATCTAATTTCCAAAAGCTCTGTTCTTCAGTGTGCCTTTAGTCTTCACATGTCACCATGTGCAGACAGACAGAAAATAATTATGGGAAACAGTATAGGTACGGATGTAGATACGGATAGAAATGGATGTAGACATAGATAGATACGAATATAGATAGAGATGTATGTGTAGATAAAGATAGAGATATCCATAGATATAGATATATAGATAGATAAAGATAGCTAAAGATACAGATATATAGATATAGATATAGATATAGATATAGATATAGATATAGATATAGATAGAGAGATACAATCTACATAAATAGGAATAAATTTTGTTTCAGTCTGAGAGCTGAAACACTGTCTATGAAACAGATTTCCCTGAAAATTTCTTGGCTTCTGCTTTGCAATTCCTGAACAGAAGTTAAGCATGTGGTTTCCTAGTTTCCTAAYTGGGAAGAGTCAGGCATGGGTTATACAGTTGTTAAAAGGGGAGCAAGGAAAGGGGATGCTCAAAATCTCCATTTTCTCTTTGCCTAACAAAGCCCACAAACTACATGATTGATGTGCTGCACAACCCACAGCCTGTTTGTGCCTTGGGTCTGTCTGTTCCCCATGGCTGGGAAGCAGAGAAGCAAAGGCAAAGATTTACCATCTGGCAAGGACCAGGTAGATTAATGGATTCCTTCTTGATGTGCACACAGGACCATAATTCTTTTTGGTTTGAGAGAATAGCCTGTCCTGGAGATCAGGACAGGCAAGAGGAAAAGAATGGCCAAACACTGACCTCACTCCGAAACCTTGACAAATCCTGACAAAGGGAGATAGTCAGTTGTTTCTCCTTGAGTGTGTGCAGGAGGATAACACCACTGGCTCCCCTCCTCTCTCTGGCACATAAGCAGCATCTGCACTAACTGCTCAAATRGGACTTGGTCTCAACTGTTTCAGGCACAAAACGAGCCCCGCCTGAGTCTATTCTCTGTGTCACAGATRCTGTTTGCTTCTTGTAGCAGAAATCTAAAAACATCCCACCAACTAATTTTCTTCTGCTAAAGAAGTGACCTTCCTCCCTGAGATCCGGCTTGCCCAGCACCTCAGTCACCAACATGCCTTCCCAAAGAGACTCATTATTCCTTCCAGACCACTGTAAAGCCATATAGCCAATTGTGAATCTTCTGGTTTTCTGTCTTGTAAAAATTAATGGTTTCCTTGTAATTTTTTGTTCTTATGCAATTACCATGTTTAGTACCTTCTGTCGGCTAAGGTCCTGAGGAGTCATGTTCTTCTCCAGCAAAATACACTTGAGAACATCCTCATAGTTGAACATAAGCCTATTTGGGCTATTCCAGTGGCTAAACACCCAGTTCATGGGTTGATGTGTGGATCCACCCATGTGGATCCTGTGTTCAGCTGTTGTCTGTTGTATATTTAATAAATCCCATTTTAACTGGGACTTCCTGCAAGTTTTGGAACAAGCACATTCACTTGTGAAGCAGTGATGATTGCAGCTGAGGAACATAAGCAATGAGGATAAACTTCTGTGTGCTTCTTTGTCTTCCTTTTCTTTAGCTTTTAATCATGCAGTCGCTCCCTACTGTTCCCAAAACCAGATGCTCTGCCTTCTGATTCAGCAGTGTGTGATGACCCAAAGTACCAAGACAAGGCTGTGATCCTTCTGCAAGGATCATTCCTCCATCTTGAGAGCCAGACTCAATAAGAATGATTTTTTTTTTTTTTTTTTGCAGGAGTGAGGGGCTTTTTAGAGTTAAGAGTGTATCTGCTCCTTAATTTTGGTACTGAGCGAAGACCACACTTGTACATTAGAAGACCTCTAATCCTGGTCCTTAAAGGACTAAGGATTTGGATTAGAATACATCAAATCCTTGTTTTTACTGTTCTAGGGATTAAGATAAGGTCTGACCCATGGTGTTGGTGTGGACCCCAACTGTATCATCACCCTGCCTGCCTTAAAARTCACGTTCTGCTGCAGAGTGCAGAGCAAGAATGAGCAGGGGAAATGCCAGGCAGTTACTAACAAGCCTTTTGACATGTAATGGAATGGCCCATTACAAACATTGGGAGATTAATATTAAAGATAATCCTCAGAGCATGGAAACGAATCCCATGTAGCCTCAGGCAACGGACAGCTAAATCCTCAGAGCCAGTATACACAGTTATGCAATCTGATCCCAGGGACACAGACCTTGTCTTTGAAAGCAGCATGCTCTAGAGGAGAAAGTAAATGGAAAAACTTGCTTTTCTAAGTCAGAAAAGGAGCCTTGAATGTTCCTGAAAACAATCTTTTATTGCAAAGGAAACAGAAGTTAAGGTTTTCTCCTCCTCATAAAATTGAGTCTAGCATGATTTAAAAATATCATAACTTTCTGAAACAGTGTGAACAAGGGAAGAAACAGAATGTGCATTATATATTATATTTTATACATATATATACTCTCAGAAATACTGTTAGAATTAATCTTCTTTTGCAGAACTACTAGCTGACAAAAAGTAACGTTTTACTTATCATATGAATTAAGTTAACATCTAGATCATAAGACCCATAGTGCCTGTCTGTATACTACAAGTATTCAGATTTATTAGCTCTAATTTAACTGATTTTTAAAAAAATCGGATCTCTTCTCAAGAAGGAAAATTCTTTTGTTGCAATTAATTAAAGCCCTTTTTTCCTTTTTGCCCTCTACAAGTATTACTATGACTTCTATATTAGTAGTAGCAATACTAACTGGGGAGAGGGGGAGAGGGAAATAAAGGCAGGATTACTTCCTTGTACTGGACAGAGACAACTGTGCTGTGAGCAGCTCAGTATTTTATGAGTTAAATAAATAAATAAGCCTTTAAAGAAATAATGCTTCTTTGGGAGGGGTAATTTGAAACTGGTATGTGTGCGTGTCTACTTTTCTACAGTGAGAATGCAGAAAGCAGGAAAGGATGAGGGATATTTAATTTAAGAGTGAAAAAGAYGAAGGGGAGAGCTCTATTTAAATCCATTATAGGCCAAAACTGGCTACATGGAAAACAAATTCATGACAGCGGGAGTCATTGTCTTAGTCTGGCTATTAAGAACTATAAGGTTACACCTGCCGTGACTGTTTTCATTTGTTCTGGCAGGGTACACTCAGCAGTGTCTGCTCTACTGCTTCTTAAGGTCAGATCCTGATCAAACAGCTTCTCAGACAATAGTTCTAAACATCAGATTTCACTGATAGGAATTTATATTTTGTATTTACAGGCATGAAACTCCGGTCTTAACTCAGTTATATAAACGTTGTTTCGCAGGTGGAAAAACTGTATCTGCAGATTTCCCTGTAAACCTGGAACACAGCCCTCCTCAATTTGGAGGCAAACCATGCTGTCCCAGCAAATGCCACGGAATATGACTGCCAGTTTTAGAAAGACTGCCCCACTGTGACTGTCCCTTTGCACTGATGTGAGGGCTTGCTCAGACGTGTGCCCCCATCCTGCTTGCTGGCAGGGCCCTGCTTCCAGACACAGAAATGCAGAGGAGCAGAATGGCTTGGTTGGAAGGGATCTCAAAGATCATCTTATTCCAAGGCCCCTGCCCACGTTTTCCACTACATCAGTTTCTCAAAGGCCCATCCAACCTGGGCTTGGGCACTTCTATGGATGGGGCAGCCACAACTTCTTTAAGCAACGTGTGCCAGTGCCTCATCACCCTCACATGGAAGAATTTGTTCCTAGTATGTGATCTCAATCTTCTTCATCTTTAAGACATTCCCCATTTTCTCATTACTTCATGCCCTTGTAGTAAGTCCCTCTCGTAGGATTTGACACCTGGCTGCTGCCCTTACCACAGAGGAGCGTGAAGGGTGCCTCCGCTCAGAAGGATCTGATGAGCAGAGGTGTCACCTGTGCTGGTGACCCAGATGTGTGTGGCAGACCTTGCTCGCTTGCAGCCCTTGAGCTGTAACACGAGAGCTTCGGGCTCTTCCTTGGCCACCTGCTATGCTATCCAGTGTTCTAGGATCTATGCTTACAAAACCTTCTGGCCCTTGGGCTCTGCAGAGTGAGGGTATCTGAAAGCATGGCTTTTGCTTCTGACTAGGACTTCATTGTCAGGTGGTTTCCCATCCACACCTCACATACACTGGGTATGCCACCTCTGGGAGGTATTTTTGTACAGCAGGGACAAAATAGGTTTTGTTTCTGCTGCCTCCTTTGTCCAGGTTCTTGCTTTCCCCTTCCCACGTAGCCCCAGTTGAGAGCTTYGGGCAATGCTCAGGAGACACCTTGGAATTTCTCTCTCTACCAGCCCTCAGGCATGTTAGCTCTAGGATCATGCTGGAGGGATGATCTTCTAGAACACTGTTGCTGCCGTACGGCTTGCAGGACTGGGTGGGACAGAGTTAAAACATTACACTTGCCCCATACTTTGTCTTGAGGTAGGAGAGCTTGAAGAACGAGTTGCACCTGCTCAAGTCCTGCTTTATGGATCATGCAAGCTCCAGCTGCGCTCTGTAAGGAAAGCTGTGGATTGTCTGCACACCCTGAGGAGCTTTGGAATCTGCTCTGGCATAAGCTGAGAGAGGACAGGGAAGTGCCAGGTCTGGACTCTTGTGGCTCAGCAAACAAGGAGAGGAGAGCAAACTCTCTTTTGCTGGTGTCTGAGGCTCTTTCCAGGTGTCAGCTTTAGCCCATGACAAGGCTGCCTGAAGGCCTCTGTGAATGGCACAGCATGGAACACCTGTGCCCATGGCAGCACAGCCTACAGCCCAGGACCAGCAAAATCTTGCTGTCTTCCTTGTAAGCATGACCTGAAAAGTGCATGGGTGTGAAACTACCTTCACAGTCTTTGTTCAACTAGATTATGTGTCAAATAATGTTGGTTAAGTGTCTGCTGAGACAAGGTTCAACCCTGGCTGCTTAGTTTGTCTCTGAGGCTGTGAAAATACCTCTGTTTGACTCTGAGAGGTTGTTTCAGGCCTGAAATTCAGAATTTGTTTCTTGATTGATCTTTAATTGCTTACCAGGAATGCAAATGGGCTGGAGAGAGCCTTGCTGCATGTTGTGTTTCAGACTTTGCAGGTTGGGGTAAAAGGTGTGTGATCATATGGTTCCCTGCTTCAGTTTGGCTTTCTTTCTTTGGTTTTCCACAGGACGTGCTGCTGGTGTTGTGTCTTGTTAGAGCAGTTCTGTGGTATTTACCTGCTTTCCACTGAGCTAATGGGAGCTTTGGCTGTGAAGAAGGTATGTGGGCTCTGTGACACTCACTGGAGAGTCAGTGTGTGGACTATTTTCCAGAGACACTATTTTTCTTAAACTTTTGCACTACTCCAGAGTATAGATGTTGTCAATAAAAATTGTGAAAATTATTGATAACAAAACACATGGGTTTGTACAATATGTAATTGAAATATATAATGCAAGTTACAGTTTTATTGCTGGTAATACTAGATTAGCTGTGGTGTTTCTTATAAAGCAATAAAAATGTTAGGTTTTTTGATGCATCAAGGAATTAGAAAGATACCCCAAACACACACATGGTAGATTTCTGCTTAAATGTCTCTTGCTCTAGTGCCCTGTCTTGACATATGATCAGTATATTCTGTAATGCCTGACCTTGACTGAAAGCAAACATGCTTCTTAATGTTAAAAGAAGAGAAAAGGAAATGGCATAGATGATTTTGGGAGGGTTGTTGTGTGGTTTTGTCTCATTTTGGTTTTTCTTTATCTAACTGAATTATTGCTGAAGTAAGCGCTGGAAGCTGCCCAGGTCCATCCTGCACAAACACCATGTCTTTAACGTCATCTAAAGATCAAGGTTCTATTTATGCTTGGACATAATACAGTTATACTTGTTTAGACTTTGTGATTGAGTGAGAAGGGAGAGGTTATCTGTACACATGAATTTGACTGCAAGGAAATGCTTTCTCTCATGGAAAGCAAACTGAATATTCCATCATCGATTTGCAAAACAAACAACTGAGAAGAACTTGATCTGTACCTTCCATATGCATCTAATGAAATGCAGCCAGAATTAATTGCATGTAAAGGAACTCCACGTGATTCCTGATTGCAGTTTCCATTTGGCTGCAGACTTTCTGCTGTGGGCAAGCATCCACGGGGCAGGGAAGGTTCACAGTGCCTCAGGGGTGTGATGGTGACAGTGGGACACACATTGACAGTTCCTCACGCTAAGCTGCTGCAGGACAGCCTGACTCCTCCAGGATTTCGGCATGGCGCTACTCTGCTCTCCTGCTCATCTCTGCTCCAATGCTTCTCCTTAAGAATTTCACTTAGAGAATATGCTTGCTGGACATCAAGATGACCAACTTGTTTTGAATGAGGAAAGCCAATAAAAGCAACCAAATTGATGCTGAATTAGGTCATACTGGTCTTTCCAGAAATTTGGGCTGTATTATCAATACTTTGCAGTATCGGTAATGTTAGGGATAAATATGTGTAAAGCATGCCATGTATGGTAGTAAATATATAATTGTTTATATCCTTGTTCTTTTGAAATGTGTGAATCAAAATCATTTTAACCTATTTTTTCCAGCTGAAATATTAACAATGCCACATGATGAATTTTCACATTGAAAGAGATTATTCAACATCTGCTACATCCACACTGAAACAAAAGTATAGAAACATCCAACCTGCCTCAATTAGACTTTCCAAGACATCCATCACTCTAGTAATTAGGATGTTTCTTGTTCCCCAAGCTGTACCATTTAACTGACAATTAAAATACAACTTAAATTAAATTAGAACTATAATAATATTTGTCATTGCCTAATAACCTTTTGCAAGCCACTAAGAAAGTAAAGTCTTGCCAAGGACACTGCTAAATCAGTAAATCATAATTACGTGCCAAGGACACGTAAATCAGTAAATCATAATTGTGCTGCGTACCTTCACTTATTTTCTACCACACTGTCTACAACAGAAACCAAGAGGCCAGAGAGGAGTTAAGTAATTAAAAACAATTTGTAAATTGTAACTCAACAGGCTGACTGACCTATTAATTAGTAAATCATTCATAATCTTGGAAGTATTTGAAAACACTTGATTTCAGTAAAATATGCCAAGTAGAACAATCTGATAAAGTGACTGCTGCCTTCAGGACTGTAAAAGATAATGCTCTTCTCAAGTGTTTCTGTCCATGTTTCAACATAAATTGATGAATACATGTTGGAAAGTAATAATCTGTTTCACCCATTCCACCAATGCTTCATGTGCCATAAATAAGAACTAACCAGAAGTCCTATATATTTATCATTAATAACTGATATTTTCATTAATATTCCCAAACTCATCTTCCTGARGTCATTGCAGACATAGGTTGGAGCTTTCTTCTCTTTTCTTTGTTCTCAGTTGCTTTCTGGCAATGCTTCTTCCCTGCTTTATTCTCATTTTGTTAATAATCAGTGGTAGAAAATAACCAGCTCTGAACTCCTACGGCTCCCAATGTTCATGACAGGACAGGGCCCATCCTATGGAATAGTGGTCTTTGTCGGGTTAGAAAGGATTCAGAAAAGGCTGGGGTTTTTAAGGATTTTTTTATGTGATCCTCCAAACAATGGCTGAACCCTTTGGGATTCCTCTGCCTCTCCTGGAATGGTTTAGGTGCAATTTCTTTTTCTTTTAGGTGCCTTTAAATAATCCCTGGGATAGTTCAGGGGCTTGATATGTGTGTGTTACACCAAAAAATATAAAAACAACTTCCAAATCATAAAATCAAAACTCATTAAAAAATTTAAATAGTCAAAGACCTCTAAGATGATTGAATCCAAGCCTTAACCCAGCACTGCCAAGTCCCCCACTAAATCAAGTCCCCAAATGCCTCACATGTTTTAAATCYCTGCAGTAGCAGTGAGTCCGTCACCATCCTGGGTATCTTGTTCCAGGACTTGACACTTTCAGTGAAGACAATTTTCCTAATAATTAATCTAAGTGTCCTCTGGCAAAAGCTGAGGCTGCTTCCTCTAATCCTATTGCTTGTTACTTGGGAGCAGAGATCTACTGTCAACTAGTTACACCTTCTTTTCAGGTAACTCTAGAAAGCAAGAAAGGAAAAGAAAGGAAGAAATGGAAAGGGCAAAAGGAAGAAATGGAATGAAAGGAAGAAAAGAAGAAAGGAAGAGAGAAAGGGAAAAAGAGAGAAAGAGAGAGAGAAAATAAAGAGAAAGAAAGAAAGAAAGAAAGAAAGAAAGAAAGAAAGAAAGAAAGAAAGAAAGAAA
>NW_026623239.1:6106950-6112224 GCF_030028575.1 Malurus melanocephalus | reverse complement strand
AAGAAAGAAAGAAAGAAAGAAAGAAAGAAAGAAAGAAAGAAAGAAAGAAAGAAAGAAAGAAAGAAAGAAAGAAAGAAAGAAAGAAAGAAAGAAAGGAAAAGAAAGAAAAGAAAGAAAAGTCTCCCCAGACCCTCCTTTTCTCCAGGCTGAACACCCCCAGCTCCCTCAGCCTTTGCTCACCAGACTTGTGCCCCATACCCTTCTCCAGCTCAGTTGCCCTTCTCTGAACATGATCCATGCCATCAATGTCTCTCTTATAGTGAGGGGCCAAAACTGAACCCAGGATTCAAGATGTGGCTTCACCACTACTGCATGCAGAATGTTTACCACCTTAGAGTGCTTGGTTAGTGTAAGAACTAAACTTGGAATGGAAAGGAACTGGGTTAATGAGGGCTGCTAAACTGCTAAAGTGTCTCCCACACTTAAGAAATCATTCTTGAGGAACTCCACATCACTAAGAGTGACCTTTTGGAGACATGAACAGGGCAGTCTGAGCCTCAGGCACGTGTGAATCAGCATCAAAATWCATCAATTGCATCAGAAATGCTGATGCAGTGGCTGAGATATGTCTGGGTTTGGTTTGTACAAATGCCACATGGAGGCTGGCATTCCAGCCCTGGGAAACTCCAAGTCAAGAGTGAAACACTTAAAAGGAGGAAGTGCGTAAAAGAAAAGTATAAATCCTTTCCAGGAACACTTCAGATATTTCAAGGAAAGAAAACAAAGCAAATACAAAAGACAGGGAATAATAACAACAATATTTCTGGAAGAAGTTGTTATAGAACATTGTTTATTTAGTGCTTCCATGCTGTTCTAATTATCAGCACGATGTGCAATATTTATATATAAAAAAATTACTAAATCCGCACTATGAAAGAATAAGTATCACAGAATGAAAGGATAAGCTGAGCTGGAAGGGACCTGCAAGAATCGACCCCAACTTCTGTTCCTGCACAGGACCAATCCCAAGAGTCACACCAGAGGGGTCAGAGCATTGTTCAGATGCTTCTTGACCTCTGTCAGTCTGGTGCTGTGAGCACCTCCCTGGGAGCCTGTTCTAGTACTTAACCACCCTCTGGTTGATATCCAACCTAAACCCTTCCTGACACAACTTCAGGCCATTCCCTCGAGTCCTGTCACTGGGCACCACAGAAAAGAGATCAGTGCCTGCCCCTTCTCTTCCCCTCACGAGGAAGATGCAGACTGCAATGAGGTCTCCCCTCAGTCTCCTCCAGGTTGAACTTTGATCTAACAGGAAAGAAAAATGTGAGAAGATAGTGTTTGACTAGATTGTTACTACTTAAATAGAATTTTAATGATATTTGTATAATTTAGTGAATGCTTATATTCTTTGATTTTTCCTGATGGCTCACTGGGTCAAGACATTATTTTTTACTGAGTCTCTGTTCACTTTCCTGTTAGTAGTAATAGGGTATGTTCTACTTCTCTAGTGGTACTTTTCTCCTCTAAGGTATTCAGACCCTTTTGCAAAAACACTTGGGCTGAGGAGGAGCTTTTCATTTCATATTAGCAAGTGCTCAGTCAACTCTTTTATGGAAACAATGTCTGTCTATAAACCCTTAGTTGGAGCTTGCTTGCCTTTGGTGCTAGAGAAGGTGCYGGACACTGAAACTCACAGGTTTCACTGTGAATGAAACTCAAATGATCCATCGGTGTGGCCAGACCATGCTTCTTCTGTTCTTGACAACTCTGATCCAGACCCCTCACACAGGCAGGGAATAAAGCTTTGAAGATCTGGGATGTTAAGGCAAATTAACAGGATTTTAAGGCAAATTAACAAGAAATCAAAATGTTCATCGATGTGTGTGTCTGTGTGTGTGTATGTGTATGTGCATTTCAAAAATGTTTAATGATAATCTATGTTGATTAATATTAGCAGATGATTTAAAATGTTTTCATTAACATTTAAAGTGAGTGAGAAAAGAATGTCTCCTTGCCTCTGGAGACAGCTGGAGGGATCTCTCTGAATAGCTGAAGATAACATGCACAGCTCTATCCTAGTGCTTATTTTTCTGGCTGCATTTGAAATTCAGCAACATTTTGCTTCGGGAATTTCCAGTAAATAGGACATGACAGGGAATTTATGTAAGCAGTCAGCTGCTGGATATATGGCCTGAAGAAGTTTGGAGCGTAATACCCACAGAAAACGAAACAAAATAAAACAAAAAATCCTAAAAAAAAAATATGTACCAGCTTTTCTTCTTGTTGGGCAGAGCCTCTTGTGAATCACACTTCTTTTCTTCTTCTAAAGGCGTATTTATGCTGGGAGTATTTTCCAGCATCAGATGAATATAAAAAAGCCAGGAAAAAAAAAAATAAATAAAAGGTCCAGCTTCAGATKAACAATTTGTTTGTTTCTTTAAGTACATGGTTTATTTGTCTTTTCTTTAGAAGAAAAGTATCAATTGTTTTGTTTTATGTTTCTGATGACTTCTTCAGTTGGACATGGTACGAAAGAACATCTCCCTCCAGCTGAAGGTGTCATGAGAGAAATAAAATTTAATTTTATGAGAGATAGAAATGGAAATGTTGCTATTGTTTGCAATCTCGAGACAATTTCTGTACTGAAGGAAGATATCTGAACAACCCAGCTAGGCTTAAGGAACAAATTAAAAAACAAGTCCTAAGAAAGTTGCAAATTCAACCATCGTAAAATGTTGCTTTTTACAATGTAAAGCTCCTGCTATATGTGTGACATATAAAACTTTTCATGTTTGGCCACATAGTAGGTTTGATCCAAAAGAACGGCAGCAGAGGAATTCGACCTTTGAGGATGTCCCTGCTCACTGCAGAAAGTTGGACAAGACAATTTTTGTAGGTCCCTTCCAACCCAAACCAGCCCAGGATTCTGTGATTTTGCCTTTGTTTGTCTTCAATGTACTTGATTCTTGCTTTRAAAAAATAAGAAAATTTATGCTACTTAAAATTGTTAACTTGAGGATTCTTCACTTGTCTTCCCCCGTTGTATTGTCCCATGCTTTTTATTACACAAATGGACATTAAATGAGGACGCAGTGATGTTGTTCTTCTTACCCTTGGATGCTAGGCTACAGTGCTTATGGTGAGCTCTTACTACAAYAAAATTATTCCGGCTCTCTGACAGCTATGTAAGACCTGTTATCCTTCAATTATAATACTTTTATGCTTCCACCCATCTAGCCAGCTTTAAACACAAGAATTGAAATTTTTGATGGTGCTTTTATTCACATTTATATATTTAATCCAGTATGTTTAGGTATACATACATATATACATACATACATACATACACATATATTTGCAAAGATTTGTGGTAAGATTGCTTCCCAGCTTTGACAGATCTGCCGGGCACATAGTACTCATTCAGTTATCACATTTTATGTGTGTGTGGTTTGAAGTTATTGTATTAGATTTAAAAAATAACTCGAGCACTAGGAATATAATTTTTAGGCTAGTTGAAATCACAGTGCACAGGTGTTTTGAGGGACTTTTTTACCGTAAAAAAAAGTTTAATAACTATTAAGAAATCTTCAAGAATTAGCTCACAACCCAGAAATAAACACTCAGTCAAGCACCACAAGGCCATTAATAAGCAAATTAATAAGCTGCTCATGAGTCAGTGTCTCTCTTCTTTTTTTTTTTTTTTTTTTTTTTTTTTTTTTTTTTTTTTTTTTTTTTTTTTTTTTTTTTTTTTGGCAGATCAGATGTGTTGCTCTCAGTTACATTGAACAGTTTGGTTTTTGAGGTTGGCTGCCTGTACATGTTCAGTAGTGTACCTGTAGTAGTAGAGCCTGAGGCGGTGGGACATCATTTGCTGCAGCAGGAGAGCAGTGTGCTGACCTCAGAGCTGGCTGAACAAAGAGCTGTGCATGGCTTCAGGCACCGAGCTCAGCCAGCAGAACAGTTTTACTCATTACTTAAATGGGCGTTAAGTCGTACTTGAAGGTGATTATTATAGAACTACAGACAAATTTCACATTACAGCTGATTAAATGATTGCAGACTTGAATTCTTCAAATGGCTGAAAAGGGCCTTCATTTTGTTAATATATGCATAGAACATATTTGTGATATTCAAGCTACTAAACTTTATTGTTTTCTTGAACAGTAGGATTTACTATATTTGAAAAAAACCCCAACAAATAATATGCYGGTATTCATGTGTTTATAAATGGAAAATCAATAAATGTTTTATTTTTATAGCTGYACTCCCACAAATAACAAGCCAAAGCAAAGTGCTGATGAACAATCCCCAGCCCCAAATATTTGCRTCTGGTGAATAAAAATGAATTACACACAGTTATGGAGACAGACAGGTCAGGGAATGAGCAACCCCTTGTGAAAGGACCTATGCTCATGCTAGATCCAGGAGTACTTCAACAATTTTTGTCGTACACCATGGAAATTGATTATTATGGAACAAAAATTTACTGCCTAACAACTAAACCTCTACATTTAAAAGATTCTTACTGAATATGGTGTGAACAAAGACAGTGTTTTGTTTTGTKTCTTCAAAGCCTGGCTCAGTTTTGTAAACTAAAATTAGTTATCAGAGACAAGCTGAACTGGTTCAGAAGCAGTTTCAGTTTATACCATGAGCAGATATATCATAAGCTGTGAAGTATTTTGGGATCCAGTGTCCCAGGACATTCAGCATTTGTACTGCTCAAGGGCTGACAGACTGCTCTAGCTCTTTGATGCATTGTGGAAGGGAAGGAACAGCAGAAAACCTTTCCTTAGACAAACGTTTTAGATTCCCTTAGGCAAAATTTCTGATAGAGTTCATGGAAGAGAGTAGAAAAAGAGTTTTAGAAATTTATTACAGTGTATCCAAAAAGAAATATGAAAGAAGACCTATGAGGGAGCACTCTGCCAAGGAAATGGCTTAGGTGGCAAAATTAAATTATAATAGCTTGGCACTCCAACAGAAGGGAAAAAAAAAGGAAAAAGAAAAGAAAAATAAAAAGGAAAAGATTCAGAGCCCACAAACTGTTTGAGAAATAAAACAAAGCCAGATGAAGAATTTTGCTATGGAAGTGCTCTGCCAAACATTTTGGGGCTGTCCTTAGGGTCCTGAACTGACTGTAGCAAYAGGGCATTGTCTAGCTCTTCTAGACCTCTCTCTCTACCAACCCTGACTTTGCTAGGCATAAAATATACAGCCTTGTGTATGTCTGTCTGTATGTCTGTCTGTCTGTATGCCAGCATGTCTGTCTGTATGTATATTAGTCTGTCTATGTCTGTCTGTACATCTGTATTTCTGTCTGTATGCCTG
>NW_026623239.1:6012382-6105390 GCF_030028575.1 Malurus melanocephalus | reverse complement strand
AGTTATTTATTTATATATATATAAAAAATTATTTTTATATATACAAATATATAGATAAATAACATATGTGTAAGTTTTATGCATACATATATATTTTTATTATTATTATTTTTATTTATTCCCCCTCACTTCCCAAGAATTCTGTAGTCCATTCAGGGGTCTGAGACAGCCTCTTCCTGCTTCCTGCTYCCAGGCTTCCACCAAAGGCAGCACATCCATGGCCTGATCCCACTGCAGCCAGGATGTCAGTGAGGCATTCCCTCTCTGAAGCAATGCCTCGTGCTAATTTTGGGTGAAAGCTGGCAGAATAACTCCTAACAGACTCAGAGTCCTGCCAGCCACTCACCGTGGCAGAGGTTCAGTCTGTGCAGGATTAGGTGAATCAGAGCAGCAATCCGTGACAACACTGGACTAAGCTTCATGGGGACATGATGTCTGGCAAAAAACTGTGTCTGGGAGTGTGGTGCCAAGCACAGCTGTTGGCACTGTGGGAATCAGAGCAGGAACAACGCAAAGTGGCGTCCTCTGAGGCAAAGGCATGTCATCTGTGTGCAAAATGCAGAAGTGAGTTGATAGTGTGTGGTATCAGTTGCTTTTGGAATTGCGCTTCCCTGGAGCTGCAGAAGCTGGTGGTTTGCACTGACAGCTCTTTGAGGCTAGGGCAAAATTTTACATACAGATTCAAAAGCTTTCCTGAGGAGAGAGGTGAAGAAATGGGGACATTCCTCAGAGAATATGCACCTATCCCTTTTTTGACTGTTCTCAAAGCCTGAGAAAATGACAGGTTTTAAGTGCTCTGTTAAGTTTGCTGAAGAGCGTGCATTTTTTGAAACTGTTAACAYATTGTCACTTCCCAGTGGGTTCCTAATGGTAGAGTTGCTCTCTTGCTTCTTTGCATCCATTGCTCACACCTAATTGGTTTCCACTTTGGTATGGGTAACCCACACACAGCCTTCACACAGCTTCAAGAGAGATCTCTGTATTTAAACATATACTGGGATGAAGGCTTCTGCTCTGCTGTGGGCAGGACGGAGTTAAGCAGACAGAGGTCTTGTTAACAAACCTTTTGAGGCTTTTATTTGTGTTCAGAGAAATGTTCAGTCCTATCCCTTAGCAGAGAGCAGTGCTGAATCATACACTGTGTTTTTGCTGYCTATCAGCCTGCTGCTTGAATAAAGAAACAGCCAGTCCTTCTTCCTTATTCCCTTTATTGGGTATAAATGGCAAAACAAAACTTGTTTTCTGTGAAAGGACAGGATCTTCTTTGCTTCTGCATCTTCCAGTACCTTCTACATTTTTTCCCAGTGAGGGAGACTTAGTTTTGCACAATTTCTGGCCCACAACAGCCTGCAGTGATGTGAGCAGATACTGCCGTGATGGAGATCAGCACAGCTCAAGGCTTACAGGGTTTAGTCTTATGTGTGGGCTTTAAATCAGCAGATGAAGTTGTGGACTCATATATTCTAATATTTTTTCTCCCCAAAGGGGAGAAATAATACACTTCTATTATACACTTCTATCATACACAAAATCATAAACTTCTATCAGGGCTTGGGATTACTTAATTGATATTGGATCTCATATCAAGCTAGAGAGCTRACAAACACTTGTATGCCTCGATTTAGGAACAGATTTTGCTATTAAATGTCACACTTTAACAGAAATGGCCTATAATAATCCAGYTTGCAAATGCTGTCTTCTGTAGCCTGTTTCTGAAACAAGCCTCATCTCCCTTTAATTTTTTAGGWATAAACAAGGACAAAAATTTTTCTTCACCAGCACAAAACTGTAGGACTTCAATTTTATTCTCAGTTRTTAAGATGTTCTGCTGAAATAACAGTTGAAGTTGTGTTGCATTTTTCCCAGCTTGCAGCATAAAATCTGGCCTCASCAGTTTAAAACCTGCCTATTTCTTCCAGGCTGATAAAAACAGCARTTTGAGTTTGGTGTTTTTCTGTGTAACCTTCTTTTTCTTTCTTTTTAGGTGGGGAAGGAGGGTGAGTTCTTGGTGAGTTTTTTTGGTTGGTTTTTGGCTGAGGTTTTTGGGGATTTCCTCTGTATTTTTTTTAGAGGCCAGGGAAGGAGATAGGGGAAGAAAAGAATGGATTAATCTAGAGTGTCCCATAGAAAATATGCACTGGCCAAACCTGTTTAGCCTTTATTTAAACAGCTTCAAYAGATGACAAGCATCCCCTTAATCAACAATATCACATTCTTTTAAGTGTCTGCCAATGCCTTGTCTTGGCCAGTGCATTTTATTTGGAGCTTGTAATATGAATCTATATTTTAAAATGCCTGCTGTAACAGCCTTCTCCACTCCTGCTTTGCTGAGCATGGAACATTCAGTGTCCAACCTCTCTCCAACTTGTGTGAGTTAGAAAGGCCAGTAACCCTTTAGCCAAACTCCGGGGTGGCATCCTGGTCAGCATCTGCAGARTTAGGCTGTGCTCTCCCAAATGACCAAGGGATAAAGCTCTGAAAGTCTTCATGGGGAGCAATTGTCACCCACTTCGGACAAAAGTTAATTTTAGCACTTTTCTTAATCTGACTGCCCAAATTATTTTGATGGGAATGAAATAACAAGCTTACCATGTAGTGTTGCTCCACATGAAATACATTTTGTTAATTTATGTTGCTGGCCATATTATTTTCTGTCCCTTATTCATTCACTATATTATGCAGATTTAGTACTTTAGAAATGCCAAGAATGATCCAGAAAGTTAAGGAAGGAATATCTTTTTGTCTTGACCCAAACTAAGGAATCTAAATTTGAATGCTGTGTTAATCATAGATATTAGGCAGCATTTAGTACAGAAGTCAGAATATGTTTACTACCAGTTTATGACAAATTTATTTTCACACCACTTCCAAATATGCCCTAAACCCATTTGGTTTTGTTATTTTTTTTTTAAGAAAATATAGAGGATATTATGAAATTTCTGCTGCAAGTTTTACTACTTGTTTAGAAAAAGTCAGCCCCATCCCGAGATGAAATCACTGGGATAAAAAKGTGTATCAGTTTGACATGATGCCTGAAAATTTAATCACACAAATTCCACTAACGAATGAGGACCACTGCTGCTAAATGTAGATGGGAACAGAATCAATTTTACCTCCCCGTTTTTTATGTATCTTGGAAAAGAATATTTTTACAAATAAGAGATTATCTTTCCTTTTAGTCCTCATGGAAAATAAAGAAWTTTTTTTGTCCAGCAACTATATTTGTCCAGCAAGCATCCATATTTTATTTTCAGGCTGCAAAACTGAGATATTGTCAAGAACTCATCAAGATACAATCAGATTCCTGGAACCTTTGTSTGAAAAGCTAACCTTCATATATGTTTAACAGTCTAATTTTTTAAAATTTCCTGATGAATTGCAGATTTTTTTGCTGGTACAAAGATGACTTTCTCTTTAAAATTTCTGACAGATTTTGTTGCCAAAATCTTGGTAGCTGGGATTTGGCAAGTGATTTCCGCCCTGATGTTCCTTCTCTTGGAAGATTAAAATACCTTTAGTTTACTACAAAACTAATGAGCATTGTGAGGTCTCTGTAACTTTTAAGATGATCAGGCTTTTTTTAACAAGACTTTGATGGCTTTGATTGGCAAAGCCTAACAACAGAAATCAATACAATAAAGACTAAACCTGCAAATGCTTTCACGTCATTAAGAAAACTTCAGGCAAACAAGCATGTGTGGTATTCAAATTTCCATTAGTCATCTAGACTGGAAAATCTGACGTGATTGTCAATTAGTGGGATGGGACATTCAGCGTATTTAATCAAGAAACCACAGTGCAGCGTGAGGCTTCTTAGTTAAAACAAATATCTCATACAAAAGTATTTTGACATTTCTTGTGTTTATTTAAGATCAGTCATCATTCAGGTACTGAAAAGYTACAAAAGTGAAATCACACAGACTTTACTAAAAGTATGTCCTACCCTTCCTTTTCAAGCTTCATCCCTTTTGGCAAGTTTATACACTGCTGAAAGTTAATGATGAGCTAATACCTGTTTGAGATGTCTGTTTAAAATATACAGAGGACACTGAGTATCTCCCTGTTGCTGCAGCATACAAGCTTTCTGTCATTCTTTTGCTCTGCTTAATGGTTTGATGCTTTCCAAACTGAGTCAAAGTGGGTGCTTCTGCCTTTCTGTGCCGGGATTACACTGCCAGCATTCAGGAAACTTGTGTCAGAGTGTACCTTATACAAGCAGGGCTCAAAGGCCAGTGTATTTTGAATTGCAACAAAGTTTTTGTTTGCTTGACTTGTGGTTTTTTTTTTGTTTGTTTGTTTTGTTTTTTTTTTTAAGGAGTTTGTTCGGAATTTTGGCAGGTTACAGTCCCTATTTTGTGCCTACAAGTGGTTTGTATAGAAGTGCAGGGAGGAAGCATGTGTTGGCTAGAAAATGTGATTGGTCCTAGTCCTGTCCCTTTGCTCTGGAGTAATGGTGACTCGAGATTAAGCAGCTCCAGTTTWCAAAGGGCTGTTAATCCCTGATTTAGGCAGATTTTCGGTTCTACTGCCTATATCAGTGTGCCTCCACTTTCCTTGATTAGGGTTTTGTTCCTGGTTGCCTCTATTGTTACCAGCAAAGGCCATATTCACACKCCATGTAGAGTCAGGGTAGTATTATCCATGAGAAAATGTTGGAACATTAAAACAGGTGCTGTGCTTTTCCAGATACAGTCTGTCCTGGTTTGTGTTCTGGTTGGCTTTGCTGCTGGGCAAATAAAGCTCAATAGGACATGCATGTTTTGCTAGGAGGCCAAATGTATTCAGTATGAAGTTCAGGGATCAGGATAAAGGACAGTCTGATCTTGTAGAACTTCATCAAGATTWAGGTTGTTGGACTTTGCTGTGCCTGAGCCCATGCCATGGCCAGGAGCTGATGGCTGCCCTTCCCCAGGATGGAGGCCCAGCAATGTCACTGGACACTGGCCATTAGTGAGAGGCAAGACAAGTCCATTGAATACCTGGACTTTAGCAGTGGTAGGTCTCCCCCGAATTCAAGAAGGAATCTCTTCTGAGAACAAGGTGCTGGTGATTTTTGGGTGAAATGGTCCCTCCTCTCCATGCTCAGATATGGTGAAAAGGGGACCTCTAATCAGCGAGACTCCTGGGCTGCCTGGTATGGCTGACATCATCTCTCAAGCTGACAGGCCTCCCCTTAAATTCTTTAAAAATCACATGACTCCTGTTCCTGCCATTCATAGCCAGGAATTTAGTTTTGGAATAGTTAATTTGGCAGACATCCATCCCCAAGGAATAATGCAAAACTAACCACTTTTGGTGCATGGATATCTTGCTTATATGAAAAGTACCAAAACTAAGGAAGAAGCTTCTATCACAAAAAAAAAAAAAAAACCCTAAGTGTCCAATTTTCTGCCAACCTGTTCTGCCTTCATTTGGATTTGAAAATGGACACCTGGAATCCTGGAAAGGATCTCATGGATTGTGAGAGCAAGACAGCGACATGCCTGGTTGGGTGAGCTCTAGGAGTCCTGGCTGATACACATCTTTGAGGAAAACTGTGTCACTGCCTTGGAACWGTGAGGGCAAGAATAGTTAATCGTGCCAGATTTTCACCAACAAWCTACTCCACTCAAAAGCACATGATGATGATTGTCAAACATTTTGCAAAGGCCAAGGCCAAGTGAAACTGACTTTCTCTCAATTCTGAAATTGTCTCAAGCATATTCAGGGAATAGATATTTTAATGTAATTCCTTTAGCATATACCAAAAGGTGATGCTGCTGATATTTTTGGCAAAAAACTACKGGGTGATTGTTTTTTATTGTTTTGGTAGTTGTGTTCATTGGTTTTTTGTTGTTTTGTTGGTTTATTTTTTATATTAGCCAGTGACTCAGCACAACTAAAATGAAAATATATTGGCCAATTTCTTCATATTACATCTGAAATACAGCACCGAGCTAATCCCCCATCTTCAGCAGTAGAGTGTGCAAATTATCTGCCAGTTTGCATAGTTCAATGACTCCAAATAATTTTGCTGATATCCTGAAAACAGGTTTTTATGCAACAGCTCTTCAAAAACAAATGAGATCAGTATATATGATGTAATTACTCTCYGTGCCTCAAAGGTGGTGAAGTTTTGTTCTTTCACTTCTTTTAAAAATCATATGGTCTAGCAGACCATTTAAGAGTGAAGTATRTTCTGAGTGCAGCTGGTTTTTGCCCTCATGCCAGCTTTTCCCTTGACCTCTACCAAGCTTTGCAAGATCTGTCCCATCAGTTGGGAGATGCCCTGTTTCTTCCTCAAGAAGACACTTGTTTATTTACTGTGCTGTGATGTGTGTGTCTCCTTCCTCCTTTGTTTCTTCAGCCTCCTAAGACACTTCTGCAAGCACCTGGCTTAACTTTACTATGGTTGGAACATGTTCACCTCTGCTTCCAGTGAAAATAATTTTGTACTAGAGTATCTTCCTAGATCTGTGAGTGAAGGTGAAAGTTGGTATATTCCTGGATGAAAAGAAAGTCCTGCGCTTTTACACTGAATTCTTAATTAACTCCTTGCAGACATTGCYCAAGGAGGAATGCTGAATGTGATGGTACTGCATAGAGGTTGGGAGCAGCTATTACCTCTGGCCTTAAATGTTATCAAGTAGTATTGGCCACCAGAGATTTCTCTCCTGTAACAAGTGATCATCCTCCTTTAATTTCATTCCTATTCCTTCCCATGAGTTACACAACCTGGTGTCCAAAMAGCAAGAAAATCTGTAAAATTTCCTAATAAAACTTGCTTTTTGGGAAATTGTGGGGAGTTGTGAGCATTCCTTGTGAACTCCAAAGGGGAGATATTGGTATGTCTGTAATTTGCACCTACTTTAGAAAACTTATGGAGRATGAGTAAAGCACTGGAAGGCTGAAATTAAAGGAAAAACATACTATCATATTTTGATGAGGGAGAAGAGTTAGAYGGCAACTGTCTCAAGCTTACTAGAAAGTTCTGAAGAAATGCTCTGCAATTACAGCAGAATTTGTAAGTAACTTGAAGAAAATAAAGAACTGAGAAACAATCAACAAAGATTTGTCAAGAACAAATCATGTCTAAACAATTTAATTTCTGCCTTTGAAAACATGAAGGCCTTCTTGGCAGATAGAAACAGCTGATGCTATGCTTTCTAGTTTTGGCATAAAATTGTTGTGTTGTTTCATCTGAGGCTTTTTTGGTTAGGAAGCCTGTTGAGGTGTGTGTACTGAAAGCTCAGTGCACTACTGCTCGGAAAGCTGTTGCCAGAACTCAGTTGCTTAAAGTCAGGGAACATGACCTCTGCGTGGCACTCATCAACAGTTTGTGTTAATGATGGGATGATGAAATATGAGCACAGTCATTAAATTTAGAGGTGATATTAGGCTGAAAAAAAATAAGAACTTATAGATAGGCTAAACTTTAAAATTGGCCTTGAGAAGCTGGTGAATATGAGTCAACAAGGACAAGTGCAGAGCATTGCATCTTAGAGGGAAACATCATCTTTTGAAATGGAGAGCAGACTTCAAGGAGAATTCAGACTGTGGGAAAATATAATTCTAAAGCACAGAATGAAAAGCAACTAAGTTAGCAACATTTTGGCAAAAGGGAATGATTGTGGTCCACRGATAGTATGAGATACTAGTGCTGTTCATGTGAGAAAGTAAGCACTTCTATAGGAGTGAAATTAGAAGATGAGCTGTGTGACTAAGGTGAAATAACTTTTCTTCATCATTCAGTGCCACAAGGTAGTATGGCCGTGCTGTATTTCAGGCAACGTTAATGAAAGAAATGGTCAAAGATACAGAATAAAATTTCTCCAAGTGGGAGATAAATATTGTTTAAGGTGTTAGTCTAATAAGGGAAAAGAAGCCTTCTAATGCACAAAAAAAAGCTGCAAAAGCCAGTCAGTCTGTTCTCCCATACAACCAAGAAATGCATCAGGATGCATTGAGTTTACCTTGCAAAAAGAGACCTTTAACTATTAGCTTAGGTTTTTCATTAGGGATAAGGAAAACCTGTGGAGCACTACCTTAGTCTGAAGGGTGGAAGCTGGCCCTCATCAGGTTTCTTCTCATCTCCTGCTCTGTGACACTGACCAGTCACAGGAAGATTTTAACCAAATGTTCAAACTAGCTTGGAAGCCTCAGTGTAGGAATGCTTAACTAGGGGTGGAGCAGCTGGGAGACTTACATAAAATGAGCCTAGGTATGAATGTCTTATTTTAAACTTTTTCTGTTCTGCTCACTTGTCAAATAGGCATTTTATCTCTTTTTGTGGTTTTCACAAAATCACAGGTACTCAAGCAGTGGTGTGTAGCTGGTAGTCAAACTCTACTCGACATTTTTGAATTAGAGTGCACAGCAGAAAAAATACCATGATCTTGGATGCTAAAGTACACAAAACTGTTGTATTAAGCACCGACAGATTGGCAAGGGCAGCCCTTTTGTATAATGGTTGTCCCTTTCAAAAATAATATGCTTTCATTTAGCAGTAAGTGAAAAACAAATAGTCCTTAATTTAACACATATTTGTTTATTTTAGGTCAGTCATCCATATGCAGATGATTCAACTATTGATTGAACTGTTTCAGTATCTTAGTGGCAAGGCTCTTTTCAATTTTCAAATTGTATCTCTTTGTCTTTCACAGCACAAACAATGGGAATAGAAAATCGCTCAAGCTGTAATTATGAACATAGCTATTTTCTCCGCTTTATTCATCTCCCTAATAATTCTGAGTGTTTACTGTGTCTGAGATGAATAGATGAATGTGCACTGGTTTCACTGGAAAGAAACAGGACTTTGTTGTTTATATAAGCATACATTTTTCTCAAGGTAATCCTTTTCTAGCAGACTAATGTKCAGATAATGAGATTTTTCTTCATATAGGGAGATGCATATATGAAGGCAGAAACACTGCAGAAATTAAAAAAAAAAAAAGTTACTAAAGAGAATGCAAACAATAACAGTGCAAAAGCTGACACCTCAGGGGTGCTGCTTCCTATCAGTGCTATCCTCACTGCACATAAAAAGCCCTGGGAATTTGACATTCATGCTTCTTACTGGCAGGAGAAGTGGTCCGCACTTGCTTTCCTAAAGGGTCATGGCTCACAACAAATCTTATTTTCTGAAATGCACTCATGCAAAAATCTTGGCAGATAAAAAATAACAGTAGAGAATCCACGTTGAAAAAACACCATTATCCTTTGTGTGTCTATGTGCTTGAAACAATAAGAACTAAAACCCGATTGTGTGAGTTGACCTAAACTATCAAAGATTTATAGAAAACCACTAGTAAAGATGCATCTTATGAGGCTGATTTCCAGATTTCCAGATACAAATATGTATGCATCAACAGAAAATCTTGCCTTCCGTAGAAATTAACTTCTAACTTCATCAAATATGGGATATTTTGAAATATTTATTTTGCTGTGTAGCACTTTTATGTAAGAGTTGCACATCTGTCCTTCAGGTTTTAATGCTATGGTATCAAGACAAATTGCTTTGGGCTCATCAGCACTCCTATTATACTCTAATATTTCAATATTAATCTCTTTTCCTCTAATTATAATACATTAAATATAATTGGGAGTGTTAGAAAAAAGCTTAAATTTGCTTCAGCATTCTTCTACAAAGTTGTAGCACTTACAGTGACTGCTTGAAATTGATGCACTCTATTCTGAGACCTTCTAAGTTTTCCAAATTGTACTATTTGGGAAGATCAGAACTGCTATTTTTTAAGCTCCTTTCCTTCATCAGAAAATGCTGAAAATATAAAGAATAAGAATATAAAGAAAGTTTTGTGGTTTTACAACTAAAAATCTGAAAGTATGCTGGCATAGATTCCCTGACTTGTGTGATATTGGGAAGTAGTGTGATGAGGTTATTTTCCTCAGTCCTACACACCAGCCTGATTTAGTGTAATCATTATATTAAAAAAAAAATTACTTTCAGAACTAAGATGGTGTGTACAAAACCATTGCGGTTTAAAGAAAGTGTAGTATATTAGGTTTGCTTTCTATTGTGCTTCTTCTCATGTAAGCTTTAACATCTATGCTTGTCATTGTGCTTGCAGAAACACTGATGACAGTTTTAAGGCTTTTATGATGGCATATCATTTTATTTCAGGACTGGAAAATTTTCCAAATTAAAACACAACAAAATTATTATTACAGTGGAATATTATACCAAAATGATACATGTTAATAGCACTGCAACCTAGGATTTCCACTGATTTAATAACATCAGTTTTTCAGCTGACTTAATCTTGTTCACACAAAACAGTTCAAATACACAAATATGCAGAGTGAGGGCAGCTGTCCGTCTTTCCCTAAAAATCTATAGATATCTGTGTTATGAATATATAATCCTCTTGTCCCTGACTTAGCTTCCGAGTTCAGTAGCACTTGAGTTTTAAAGGTTAATTATACATTTTATGAGCAAATATTATGTTAGTACCTTAAAATTTGCTTTTCATTGGCAGATATGCATGATTTTGCTTCTTCTCTTTGAAGATTCCCAGAGCTGYGGACATCCTTTCCCATCCCACTGTCCTAAACAATGCATCAGTGCTGCAGCAGCCACTGAGATGTATCAGAGGAGAGGGTTGGTCCACCCCATCTGCAAGGGGAGCTGTTTCCGTGTACTCTCCTGAAAAGATTAGTTCAGTGCTGTGAAATCAAAATGTGTTGAGAGACTGTTCCCAAGCAAACAGCTGCTATGTTAGATTTTCATCATCAAGGGATTGATGAGAATTACTCTGGGCTGCTTTTTTTCCATTATGCCCTGGAGATAAGAATTCTTGTCTTTCTGCTAGTTATATTTTAACCTACCTATTGGTTTTCCTATTTGAGAAGCTGAACATAGCAGACTGTGTAAAAGACCAAAGTTACTTGCAGGGCTACTGCTTCACAGACACTTTTCCTGTTGAAAACCCAGTCCACTGATGGCTATAATAATTAAATCCATGTAGCTGCTTTATGCAAAGCAGAGAAATTAATTAAAAGACATTTTGGCTTCTTTACTGACTTAAAGTGGACCTTTTCTGTGGATTCACATATGCACAGTGGAACTCAGCGTGGAACTCTGTAAACCAGAGCCAGAATCCCAGCTAGTGGCAGTGTTAGCTGGTGCTGAGAAACTATTTTTAGACTTTCAGCTATTTAGGCAATTGAAGATTTTTCCCTCTTTTAGCTAATGAACTCTCCATTGTATAACTCAGCTGGTGGTCAGTTTGTGCAAGGGACAGGGAGTGCAGGGTACCCCATGGCACACTCTGGCAGAGCCAAAATGCTGTTCCAGGTTAAGGGCTTTATTGGGCATGCAAACAAAGAATTGCAGTATCTGTGCAGGTGAAGAGTTCATTAAGCAGCACTGAAAGAGTTGGAACACTCATTCGTGTTTACTTATGAGCTTGAAAATACATTATTGTCACTAATTCTCTGTGTACAATCTGTTGCAAGGCCTCTCAGTGTTGCTAACTCAGGAATACATGAGCATCTAGAGAAAACCAGTCCTGTCTCTAACAGTGAATGTCATTATTTGTACAAGGTACCACCTCTGAGAAAGAGAGCTGGATTCTTACCAAGTCCAACACTTCCAAATAGCCATAACCTCAATGCCTTCAAATTTCCAGCACAAATGGTAGGCAAGTGTGAGAGACAACAGGCAGGACTCGAGCACTTGGCACCAAAACCCAGAATCTGTTGTTCCACTCTGCAGTGGGTCGAGGAGTGTGAACCAACAAGCACCTAACAAGATAAGGCTAGAAAACATGGAAGTTTTAGGGTCATTTGCTATGTACATCAACTACTCTTGCAATAGCACAAGAAGTAATGGTGTAAATCAAAATGGTAAATTTAGATTAGATATACAAAAGACATTTTTTACAATGAGSSTGGTGAAACACTTGAACARGTGGCAGATGTCTCATCCCTGGAAACATGCAAAGTCAGGTTGAATGGGGCTCTGAACAGCCTGATCTATTTGAAGATGCCCCTCTCATTGCAGGGAGGCTGGACTAGATGGCCTTTAAATGTGTCTTTCWACCCAAACTATTGTATGATTCTGGGATATTCTATGCACATTCTCAGTTTCCACATTTGCATAGCCTTTAACTCCCATTGTGTTCTTCACATATCTTAATTCCTAATTTCACTAAACTCTGTTCTTCTTCACAAACAAAAAAATATTTTAGCAAAACAGAACACTATATCATAAAGGTTACTTCAGAAACCTGACATTCTTTAGTAATCTAAGTGGCCTGGTTAGCTTTCCTCCTGAAAACATAAATWATCTACTTGACATAAAGGGAAGTACACAGACATAATGATATATGATGTATTACATTTGATATAATACTTCCTTCTGCAGTTTTTATCMAAACCAGTAATTTTTTAGCATGATATTTGGACTTTGAGGAACGTGTGAAAGACAAACCTTACATTTCCTTTAATTCCTTTGAGGTTATTAGTAAAAGTAGTAATTAAAATTGCATCATATATTCAGCTATCCTCTTCCCAAAAAATCACTTAGACAAAATCTCCTAAACCAACATTCAAAGGCCTTGATATTCTACGGACACATGGATAGAAATTTAAAAACTGAAATTGAAATAAMTTTTTTTTCAATGATCCAGTAAGATTCATTCTTAATGGAGTTCACTACATTTCAGGCAAAAAGATCTCATAATATTGTCTTTAGACCATATACATCTTCAGCTTCTATGTAAAAGCCAAAAATACAAACTAAAACATGCAAGTTGTCCCTTGTAAGACAAAGTCAAAACTGTCACGGGGCTGGCCTGTAGAAAACTGTTTTTTCTTTAAAAGAGGAAAAATAAGGTTTTCAAAAACAAGTCTTGCCTGTAGAATTAATAACAAATATAATTCTCAATGTAAAAGGTAGAGGGCTTTCAAAACAGACTTTCACACTCTTTTAAAATTTTAAATAACAATATAGATGTTTTAAGTCAAGGAATACTGAACATAAATCCAGAAATGACCATGTAAGTTTAGTTAGTGATGAGTAAGTGTGCAAATATCACTCAYCAATCAGTCTACATGTCAAAAATAAGCATGAATCAGGTGCATGAAATGTGAAATATTGGCAAGGAAACCATTCCTCTGAAGTATAAGTTTTTGACAGAAAATAAAAGTGCCACAGTAAATCCGGATTCAAAAACTCATCACTTTTAAAATGAGAATGCTGAGGAGAACATCTAAGTCTGGGTGTAGTAAGATGTTTTTCTTGATCCCTATTATTTATTTCCTTTTATTAGTATCCTTCCGAGAAGCATATTATGYTACTTAGAAAAAAAATGTAGATAATTTGTTCAAATTCTATGAGTTTTAGAAAATTAAACTGCCTTACCTGGCAAGCTCAGTTCTGGACAGGCAGAAATGTCATAGCACATGTTTTGCATTTGGGTGGGGGATGTAGATCACAGATTTGGTAATTCAGTTCTATTCTTCTGTAACTGTAACTTCTATAAATCTTGGGAAGAAAGTGGAAAGGAGCAATACTGCATCCTACAGAGGGAGATGACTTGAAGATACGCATGCCATGAGACAACTGTCTTGCAAGACCTTTTGTTATACCAAAGTTCCAAAATATCATTACTGTATAAAGAACTTCAGAATAAGGAAGTCTGGTAAAATATCTAATTTAAGGAACACAAATTAAATTGTAAATTATGTAGATTCACAACACCTTGTAAACTGGTAGGTTTCTTAGCTGGAAGAGTGAAACCTCAAAACCAGTTTGTAAATGTTGCAAATCTTCAGTTTGCTATCTTAAAGGAAAATATGCATCTCCTTAGATAAAAACATTTTAATTCAAAATCGTTGGAAAATAATAGCAAAGTTCAAACTTCCACACAAAATTTTGGAATTTTGATTCAGTTCTGAGATGCATGGACTCTGTAAGAAGAGCTTGATTTTAACTATTGTTTTGGTTTTTCTTTTTTCCTTTTTTTCTTTTTTTCCTTTTTTTCCTTTTTTCCTTTTTTTCCTTTTTTTCCTTTTTTTCCTTTTTTTTTCCTTTTAGATGATTCAGTGCAGCTCGCACTGATGAGCACCCCTCTTCTGCAAAAGCCTCCTGGGTTACACAGTGAAGACTCTTGGAGTCTGCCCAGCAAGTGGAGATGGAATCTTAACTCTGCCACAGCTTTCGGATGGCAAACCTCCCTGTCCTGCCCCTGCTGCTGAGCAGTGCCTCGCTGGGCTGCACGATGGGTGGGGTGGGGACAGCTAACAGAGCAGTGACTGTGTCCCTTGCTCTATTGCTTTTCCTTAGGGAAAAGGTGGTTTGTATGTGCTGCCCAGGCTTGCCTCCTTTGCTCTCCTGTGCCAGTGCATGACAGCCAGGCTATCACAACCATCCTGCAAGGATGAGAGAACAAGAGGGCAGCTTCTTGTTAGAGCACCTGAAGTCAATACTAGGAGCCTTGTGCATTGGGTGCCTTGTTTCTACATTTTCCATCAGTTACCAGACTCATCCATTGCTTTTCCTTTTTTGTTTCAATCTGTGTAGCTATTTTATAACAAGGGACATGTGAGTACAAAAAAATCCCCAAAAATAAAGCATGTAATTTCCCAGCACGTGGTTTCCCAGTAGTGATGACTTCTAGCAGTGAGTTTCACATGTCCTAATCTAAAACAAAGGCAATACAGGAAGAGAAAGTGACTCAGTCTCAAAAAGTAAACACTATCTAACCAAACTTCTCTGCCTTTATGAGCTTGACTGAGGTGTTTGGCTGGGCTTGGACTTCTTTCATATGGGGATATGTGTTGGAAAGAATAGATGTGCCTTGTGAAATTGATAAAATGGGTTGCTAAAYGCTCTTTAGGTGCAAGATTTTAGAGGCATTTTTGTGGTTTCACTCAGCCAGTAACCAAGCCCCACACAGCCACTTGCTCACTTCTCCACCAGAGAGATCTCACAGAGAGCTGGAGGGATAAAAGCCTGAAAAGTCATGGGTTTAAATAAAGGTAGTTTAATAGGGAAGTCAAAAGCTGCACACAAGGCAAACAAGGTAAAACAAGGAGTTAATTCACCTCTTCCCATGACAGATATGCTTAGTCATCACAGGTAATGGACACTTGAGATAAATATCATCACTCAAAATGTGATGGCTAAAAAGTCCTTCCTCCTTCTTCCCCAACTTTATACACTGACCATGATGGAATATCCCTTTGGTCAGTTTGTGATACCTGTCACAGCTGTGTCTCCTCCCATCCTCCCAAGCATGCCCAACTTCCTTGTCAGTGTGACAAGTGTATGAAAAGAAGAAAAAAACTTGGTTCTGTGTAAGCCCTACTCAAGAATATGAAAAACATCTCTATATTATTATCCCTGTGTTCAGTCCAATCCAAAACATAAACCATACCAGCCATCGGGAAGAAAATTAACTATCCCAGCAAAGACCAACACAGATATGTATGGGCTTCCCTCGAGGAAATGACCATACTTCAATGCTCTGTTTTCTCCTAAACAGGTTTAAAATACTTTTTAGGGTGGTTTGGGAAAGAAGAGGAATGGGATTTTTGTCAAGATGAGAATTTAGGGTGTTGTTTACCCACTGTCTGAGGCAGTGCAAGTCACCTGCTGGGGAAGCCACTTAACCATATAGCAGTCTCATTTCTCCCGAGCCTGCAAATGTCACAGCTGTCCAGCAGTTCTCCTTGCACATGGAAAAAGAAGGTGCTCCCATTTCCAGTGGTGTCATAGTCTCTTCCTAACTGAGGTGCCTCAGACCTTAGGTTTGTCTGAGCCCTGTCCATGAGATGCACAGGGAAGTGGGATGTGTCACACACACAGCCCTGGGGAGGGCGTCCCTCACTGCTTTGTGTGTCGATGTGCTGTCCCTTCGCCTTCCTCCTGCAAATACACACCCCAAGTATRTGTCCCCGGCAGGTGAAACTCTACCTGCCCTTCATCCTTCTGATTGACATGAGTCTGAGAGAACTAAAGGTGCATTCTGGCTTCTAACAGCTGCCCCTCTTTGAGTGTCAGTCTCTTCTCCCAGGTAACAAGCACTAGGATGAAACAGCCTCAAGTTGCTCCAGGGTAGGTTTGGGTTGGATATTAGGAAATATTTGCCCACCAGTAGCGTTGCCAAGTCTTACAACAGATTGTGCAGAGAAGTAGCACCACCATAGTCACCACCCTTGGTGGTATTTAAAAGATGCAGTGTTTATGGGGCTTAGTGATCAATCAGGCAGTGCTGGGTTAATCATTGGACTTGAGGATCTTAAGGGTCTTTTCCAGCCTAAAAAATTCTCAGATCTGCTGCTGGGGGAGGGATTGCTCTGGAAAAGCAAGTGCTGGCTATGGTTCTCTTTGAATATCYTTGGAAGTCCTTGGGAGCTCTGATRATTCCTCTTTGTCTGCTCAACTCTTCTATCCCCTCCTCCTCCTTCATGAGCCCCTCAATCACACCTCTTCCTGGCAAAGCAGGTGGAGTAAGAGCAGATAACTTTCCTCCCAGCAAGGAAACAATAACTCCAAAAGAATGTACTCAAACCAGTGTTGTAATGACATTTTAATAACCCACTGACATGACCTTTGACTGAATGAGCTCTCCTTCTCATCCTCGCAGGAAGATATTGTCCGTCAGTGTTTTCTGTAGCAACTTCTCAAGGCATGTCAGAAAACACTGCAGTGTTAGCTCAGTTTTAGAGATGGAGAAATCACCAAATGAGAAATCAAGTCACTTTTTACTGTTACGTAGATGTGCAGAGCCAGGAACTGTGGGCAGCTTTATCCGTGCCAGAAATTCAGGCCAGCGCTCTTCAGACATCAACATTCCCAAAGCAGCACCTGCAGTTGCAGATTTTTAGCCATTCTTAGAGCAGTATCTTCCCAGGTTAAGAAACKGAACTACTAACAAACAACTTGTTCTGTGCAAGATATTTAGAAGTCTAAAAGTAACTAGTGTGGCCAGCGTTCCCTTATTATGTTCAGGGAAACACAAGAGGTATTTAAGAATTGAGAACCGCAGAAATATTATCTACTTAGATAGCAATCTGAAGAGAATAAATGTGACTCAATTATCGACTGAAAATGTCCTTTGTTGCTTTATTCTGCTGCTTAGTGCCACCAGCCTGTGCAGACCTGATTTGCGTCACCACCATGGTGATTTTGTCCCTACGTTGGTTTTGTGAGGTGTAGCAATGATAACCTTGTAACTCTTGGACTTACAGGGAGGCAAGAAACTAGACATGAGACTGTTATTTTTTTCTTCCTTGAAATATAGGTTTATGGAAATGCTGTCTGTCAGAGGGACTGCTTGCCTGTTATCTTTTGACTGGCAAAAATGTGCAATCATTTCAGCACTTTTAATAAACCTTCAAAAGGAATAACAACAACAGCAATACAATAGCAGCAGCAATAAATAATTCTTACGGAATAACAGATCATAGAGTGATTTGGGTTGGAAAGGAGCTTGTAGACCATCCAGTTCCAGTCCCCCTATCATGGACAGGGACACCTTCCACTGGACAAGGTTGCTCACAATTCTATCTAACCTACCCTTGACACTTCCAGGCATGGAGCATTCACACCTTCTCTGAGCAGCATGTGTCAGTGCCTCATCACCCTTGCAGGGGAGTATTTCTTCCTACTATTTAATCTAAACCTACTCTCTTCTAATTCAGAGCCACTCCTCCTTGCCCTGTGCCTCCATGTTCCTGCCAGAATCCCCTCCCCAGCYCTCTTGTAGCCCTATTATGCACTGACAGAGGCTGTGAGGTCTCCCCAGAACCTTCCCTTCTCCAGGCTGCACATTTCCAGCTCTCCCAGTCTGTATGCACAGAAGATTTTCTTCAGCCTCTGATCATCATCAAGGCCTCCTCTGGACCCACTCTGCTTCTTATCTTGGGGGAGTTATGGTGTGAAACACCAAGAATAACAACAATAAAAGTAAAATATTAAAATGGAATAATAAAATAGTAAAATAATGAAATAATAACACTATAAAAATAAAATAGTAAAATAACAAAATAATAAGATAAGAAATAATAACATAAWGACATCATATACTGTGTTGCTTGTGTGGAAATGGGTCTGTGGCTGCTTGGGATCCTAGTGGTGGGAAGATGCTCCAGTGTCCTGAAGGTGGAGTACTGGTTTCCTGAAGGCTGGAGGGGTGGAGGACATTTGCAAGCAGTGTTTTTCCTCTGCTTCCAGCACTGTATCAAAAGCAAAGAAACAGGTAAAAAAATTGAAAAGCAAATTCAAACAAACCAAACCAAACAAACAAACAAACAAACAAAAACTATCAAAAAAACCCAAAAAAAAAAAAAAAAAAAAACCAAAAAAAAACCTAAACCTAAACAGAAGCAAAACATACTAATCCTTTTCCCCAGATGCAAGAAAATTTTGAACAGTTGTTTTTTTCCCTTTTGGTTTTAAACAGATTTCTGGAATAACTTAATTCAAGCCAAAAGCAAATGCTTAGTTTGCAACATAGATTTAAAATATAGTGTCACCAGTGATGATTTTTGTTTTAAAGGAAAAGTCTGTTGAAGTCATACCTTTTTGTTTGTATGGATTGCAGAAACGGAACCCTGTTCTTTGACCCACCCCCATCACACAAGCCTCCAAATTATATGCAAGAATGCTGATTATGGATGAAGCACACCAGACAGCTACGCTTGTTTGCAGTATTAGCTAAATTACTCAAAGCTTTTGGACAAATTTACTAAAGTTCCTGGCTGTGCCATCAGTTTTGTGCACAATGGTGTTTTCAGGTCTCAGAGTTCCCTAGTTCCCTTTCTCTTTTTGAAACCAGCCAGGGTATCACTGAATTAACCAGCCACATTATCACTGTCAGAGGTTTAGACTCCTTTGACGTTGTTGGGGGAAACTCATTTGTTTGTCTGGAGGTGAGAATGGTTGCTCCAGTTCCTACAACTGCAGCTCCTGAGTCTGGAGACATTTTGTGAACTTCAGCTCCATGAATTGAAAGAAATCTTGGGTAAAATCTTGTTAATGGGTGTGTTTGCAACCTTTCATGGGCAAGTCCAGATATTTCATTTATCTCTAATTCTTCTAATAGGGATCACCACCAAGAGGGATGTCTGATTGTCTTTCCTGTTAATCTGGATGATGAGATGTGAAATGAATGTGGCATCTGTCTGCTTTGTTATTTTTATCTAAACAGTCTGAGGTGAGGTTATTTGCTAGGGAAAAGGATTTCTAAAATTAAAAGATAAGTTTAAACTCTTAAATTTTGAGGTGTTCAGACTGAAGCAACTGATTTACGAAAGCAGAGATCAATACCAGAAATGAGGTTCCTTTAAAATAAATAAATACAAACTTTATTTTTCGGGGGTGGTGTTTTTGATTGTTAAGACAATGACAGGGAAAGTTTCACTTTGCATTGTACTACTTTTGTTCAGCTGAAAAAATGTTAGTTGCTTTAGACTGATGGTGGAAATAAAAAGAAAATTAAAGTCAGGATATTCAATTTCTCTCCAGCATTTGAGAAAGTAGGCTGGTATCAATAATCTTAAAGTGTGTTAGTTTTAATTTTTTTAATATTTTAGTATTTTTTAAAGTATGTTAGAAATTACCATTTTACCATTTTGATTTTTTTTTGTATTAAAATCTCTCTTTGTTTTCAAAACCACATTGCAGATGAATTTCATTAAACCTGCATTTCTTCAGTGAGTTTTCTGCACAGATGTGTGTTAACCTGCCTCTGCAATGAAACAGACACTCCTTGATATTCCCAGTCAGTGACTCCCAGCTCCTTCTTTTAAATTGCTCAGCTTTTTTTTCTCAGCCCAGGTTTTCTCTTATCTCCAGCAAGGAATGAAACCTGCCTTTATGGCCTGACCATTTTCATAGGGCAAGGTGACCCCACAGTCTTTGTCCTTCCAGCTGTAACCAGTCTGCAGTGGCTCAAATTCAAATGCATCTGTTGTGATTTCACACACAGTGAGTACCTGGTTGGATCTGAACTCATGAGAGATGAGTCAAGAGCTTCTCAGCAGAAATGCTGGTAAATTTGCCATATAGGTTTGAGGCAAGATTGGCTTTAAGGGGAAAAGGAGGAAGGAAAGGAAGACTATTTGAAAGTCTAACAAGGAGGATGATAAAAGCTTATCTTGTCTGACAATAGCTGGGAAAACAGGCTGCAGGAAGAAGTGGAAGTAGAGTGACAATAGACAGCATACAGGTCTAAAGGAAGGGGAAAAAGGGCTTTATGGCTGGAATGACATTAAATTGTCATAAAMTTAGAAAAGAATAAGTTTCCTACAGAAGCAATGTGAGAGAGCTCTTTATTTTGTTTTATTCTTTCAGCTTCTTAGCATATTAAAAACCTGTCAAAAATCAGAATAGGGGAGGCATGGAGAAAAGGTGGAACCACATGAATCTTGTCAACCCTGGCTTGCCGCTGCAGAATATTTGTGTAGCACCTACTTCAGTAGGCATAGTCCATCTGGAGGAGCAGATAGACTGAAATCTGGGTCCCTTTCCTTCCCTTTGATTCAGCAGCTGGAAATGGGAGAGCTCAGCACACTTGTGACCTGGTTTTTGCACTGTCCTTCAGGAACCTGGTATCAGTCCAAAAAGCATTCTTCAGATCACAGGCTGTTGACACAGTACCCCAATATGAACTGTGAACAGGCTGGCTTCATGCTATATTTACTGTCGCTGGCAGCCGCCAGGAACAGTGCTGTGCTTGAAGCATTTCTAGCATGCTCAAAGCTCGCTCGTAAGCCCCAGAAAATGAATGTTACACAACAAATTGGATCTGATGTAAGTGGGCTTAGGGTATGGCCAGGTGATGCCCCTTGTGTTGACCTACTGAATATTAGCCATGGTGTTGTGGTTCTTGAGTTTCAAACTATTTTTTGTGCTTTTTTTTTTTTTCTTTCCCTCATTTAATTCCCTCAGCTGCCTTAGTGCRAGGCCAGCTCAGTATTAGCAGGAGGGAAAACAATGAGTCAGATGCTTTAGTAAAAAAGAGTGCAAGGCTCATCACTGTCTTACTACTCTGCTAGAAATAACAAGGGACCCAAAAAGTACAAGCAAGAGAAACCTGGTACATGGAGGGTAAGAGAAATATATATTTAAATGTCTTTTGACAGAACATAGAACATCCCTTCTATGAAGAAAAAAAAGGATGTAATTAGGTTGAAACTTTATTCTTTAAAAAGGAAATTAAGATTTTTTAATCTTATAGATACCTGAAAAGAGCTGACAGTTTCTGATTCATTATTCTTTGCTTCCTTCTTTCAATAATTCCAGTAGTCAGGGATACCTCTATGCTTACTTAAGAAGTTAAAATCCTGGAAGCATTGGAAAATAAGCTCAATTTCAAATAATGTGTAAGCTTGCATCTATGAACAAGCCATATAGCTGTACATTCATATGGCCAGATTTCTTATATTTGCATCTGTGAACTCTAGGTACAGAAGATAGAGGGTGGTTTATCTTCTGTTCTGACTTCCCTTCAGCTGAAAATAAAAAAAATTTCTGACTCATGCTGAAATGTATTTTGCATGGGTTGTGATGGTATTAACTTCCACCCTCAGTTTCTAAGATATGCAAAGCAAAAACAAAGGAAGGAAGAACAATAGCCTCAAGTGAATGATGTCGTGTTATGAACCCCTGGATTGGAGAGGAGCATAAGCCTTATTATAATTTTTCAGTGTGTATCAAGTTGAAAGTACTGTCCAGAAAAAAAAATATTCAAACTAAAATTTCTCAAGCTATTCAGCTACTTTTTTTCCTTTTCTCCAGCAAGCTAACTTTATTACTGTGGCAATGCTGAGACCTCAATCTGTTCCCAATCAATAATCCTAGTTACTTTGAAATCCTTGAGGGTTCATYTTTTAATTTCTCTCAGTTAGATACAAAAAGCTAATTTTTATTTTTTTTTAAGGCATCAATTAAATTTAAAGCTTGTAGTGTGACTCTTGAAATCAGAGGCAGCAGTTCTGCTGTTGCGTATTTGTTGGCAAGGACTACTGGCATGGGAAGTTGTGATCAGAGAGAGTAAATCATCCYCTCACAGGGTAAATAAACTAAGAATATTAGAGGTGCTGCTCTGCATTTCTGTGATTCCATGTCTATATTACATGAGACACATCACTCACTTCCACCACAATATTTTAAGAATGCTGTAAAAAACACAGCCTCTGAATAAACAGGAGTTCTTTGCAGAAATGGGAACTTGTGCAAATCCGCCCCAAGCAGAAGTTCTGAGCAGGGCTGGTGGAACAGCAGTCTGAGGTCAGCAGTAGCTTTCATAAAGCAAAACTCATAAACAAGCTGGTGAGTCAAACTCATTTCCTTGACTAACAGGAATAGGATTTCATAAACATAGCAATCACTTAGCGCTSTCCAAACCAACTGTGAACTGTGTTCGCCAGTTTACGTAGCACAGCTACAGAGGGGAAGGCAGTTGTTTCCAGCAACTCTTTTGGAAATGCTGCTAAAAAGAGGCTCTTTCAGAAAACATAATGGAGGTTTAGACTTTGGGTAGCAGGGGAGTAATTTTATTAGGGCTCATTTAATTTGACAATACTTCCTTGTTCCTGACCCACCCATTGCTGGACTGGTACAGTCTTTCATGTTTACTCTATATGTTATGTCATGGTGACTTAATACTTTTCTTGTTGTATTAACTGGGATGTTTAAAACAGTCAGGGCTGTCAACATCATCCCAATAAGACCCTCAATCTCATAAAATTCACTGTTCTAGCGAAGCAGCAAGGTCCTTCAAATCCTCTTTATTTCAGAAAAAAATCAGATAGATCAGATTTGTAAGGGAGTTAAGACCTCACTAAAGCAAATTCAGAAGAACACTGTTTTAAGCATTTAATATTTTTCATCAGCCTTTTTGAAATGTTGTGACCTGGATGATTAAGTATAAAACATATTCTGTATTTAGTTACAATTTTACTCCTAAAATTATATTTTAAATATTTTAATAGACAAAAAGTTGACAATTTCTTTGGCCCCATCATAAATATTCTSCCTTTGGTCCTCAGTGCAACTGCAGAGCAGGTGCACACCATGAATTCACTTCCATGRACATTTCATGCCTGCAGTTATGTAAGAGGCCTGGGTGATAGTCAGGAAACACAAAGAACACGCAGGTCCAAAGTTGCAACTGCAGCTGCCTTCTGTGGAGGATTGATTTAGCTTACACACCCTCCTTCAGACCTCCAGATGGGGCATGGTCTGAGAAAAAGTTCTTCCATTGTTCCGCAGCCAAGAGAGCACCCCTGATCTTTGTGTTACATCATTCATGGTGTTGACACTGGAAAGGTATTGAAACATCACAATACACTACTGATCCTGAGGGTTTGGTAAATAAACCATAAAATGTGAAGGAGAGAATGTATTTGTCTCCTTATCTGCCTAACCTTATCTTGCTCTTTCTTTTCAGAGAGATTTAGTCTGGCTGGAAGGCCAGGATCCCATGCAAGCCCTTTGTTTATTGTTTCTTTGTTCTTGAAGGCTCAGACTGGCATTGCCCCTTTCTCAAGGATGTGCTGTCACCATGTGTCCCACCCTGGCCACCACTTGGCTGGTGTARGTAGCAAGAGAGGCTGGGGACATATCCTGCTACTGTTTCCATGGCATAAACCACCCTGCTTAGCTAGGGCTGCTTCTYGCATTCCTTTCCTTTTTCCCTCCCAGCCTCCTTGTGTACCACYTGCTGCTTATCCTGAATTCCAGTGGCAAATCTCACATTTCTTGCAAAATTTCAAGCCACATTTTCTACCTGTTCAATGGCAAAGCTTTGTCTAAGTCCTTCCTTTCTACCACTCCAAGATTTTAGATATTTCTTTGATTGTGCTGTTTTCCCATTTGCCCTTATGCCTCCACCCCTTATCACTCTCACTCATTTCTTTCTTTCTCCTTTCCCTCTTTAAGGATGTGAATGCTTTCAGAAGTATATTAGAAAGCTGACAGAGCTGAAATGGAATAATTGCATTGGAAAAAAGTCAAAGGCTGCTAGAGTGAACTTTTGATGATCACATTCCAGTAAACTCACATCTCCACCCTCCAGTGTTTCTGTTTTCCCCAACGGTAGCAGCAAAGTTTTGGCTTCTATTTTCCTTGAAACTTCAGAACTGATTAGGTACATGTGACATTCATAACGTGTTGTGTAATAGTCAAAAGGAGCAATATCTGAATGCTGAGAACAAGCCTTCACAAGCTCAAGCAAAAACACCAGGAAGCTGACCTGGAGAAGAAAATTTTCTCAGCTGGAAGAAGATCCTGCAGACCTGAAGGCATGTTCCTGCTTAAGGGTCAGGGGGCTGAATAGGACTGGATAAAGAGAACACGGAGAGCATAAGTTGTCTATAAACATAGGGCTCAAAACAACCAAAAAACCCCCAAAATACAAATGCTGGAAATCAGATGATTTCTGAGATTTCTGACCAGTGGTCTCATGGGGTTTTTTTGTTGTTTTTTTTTTGGTTGGGTTTTTTGGTTTTTTGTTGGTTTTTTGGTTTTTGGGTTTTTTTTGTCACAACTGTGTCTGAGTGTAAACTAAAGAAATTAAAGATTACTAAATAAATGGATTTGCTGGCAAACTGCTATGAATTTTCATGCAGTACTTTGTTATATTGCAGTTATTTCAGATGGAAAATTATAATGGCCACAATTATTTTGGAAATACGTTTGGCAGAGAAACTTGGAGTGGAAACACAATATAGTTAATATTCTTTTTGATATAAAGTGAATGAATTTTGTGCTGAAATTGTAGATATAATCTCATTATATCTGGCATATGCAACTCCATGCTGTCATCTAGGATAAATGTGAAAACATTTAGGATCTCCTGTGGAAGCAGAGAGCTAAAACAATGTACACCACTGGTGAAAATAGACACACAATGAGATAAAAGTTTAACTTTACAGCCCCATGAAATCAGGCAGTAAGTGCAAGGACTGGAGTAATAACTGACAGGACTATGGGAGGGAGAAGCATTACAAACTGCTGCTGACAAAGAAGTGGCAAGTGATCTCAGAAGCAACAGGAAAAGCCCTGATGGAACAAGAAGGAAAAACTCAAAATTCATTGTAATTGAAGTGTGGAGTTAGCTGAATAGGATCAGGCAGAAATGAGTGCCATACAATGTCTTATGTTAAAATTAATRTAGAGGTGATTCCTATATATTCCATACATAGGGTTTTGTAATAAGGTTGGGAGCGTAACAGCAAAACCTTCCTACTGAAGGATACTTCCTATCGTATGATCATATGTAATGATCATATTGAACTCTGTTTCAGGCAATCAAGTCCTCACATTTACATTAGGCTTTCCACATGTGTTTCATTTCCAATTTATGYCAATAATAATTGAAAGCTGTTACCATCTGGGTGTTGGGTGGGCTGCATGAAACGAGTTATCAAGAAAAAAGTAACTTCTAGTATGAATTAAATGTCACTCGTAGTCCTCCTGGGCCCATGTGTGAGCTGAGGGGAGAAGCAAAAGAGCCTTGACTTGTACAGAATTAGAAATTCAGGAACCAACTTTTACTGATGTAAGGAAAAATTTTACTTTCAGTCTGGAGAATGAGGAGTTAAGATATATAGGGCCTTCTGTATAGTGATATTTGCTTATAATACAGAAACTTTGAATAAGCACCCAAACGTCCACAAGTCTTTTATTTCCAAAATTTATTTCTTTTGATCTCTATCTAATGCAAAATGTACTTCAACCATAGCCTTTCTACATTTATAAGGAAGAAATTACTAAACAAATAAAAGAGCCGGAACAGATGTTAACGCCCTCGCTCTGGGGAGGTCAGATGTAGATTCACCGYAGGAGACCAAATTCAGTAATTGGACTGCCTAGCAAATTAGATTCCCAGTGTGTGCTGTGACATGTACAAGTCCTTTGTTTTCACACAATAGTTTTTTTTATCATTGAAATCCCCATATTATAAAACAAAGACATTTCTTGCAATATTTATGGATTCTATCAAGGAAATTAAACACCATAATATGAATAGTTGAGTAAAAATTTAATGTTACAGCTTTCGGTGTGGATGTTACATCAACAGGTAAACAAGGTACAGACATATCAAGTGTTTGTTTTGATAACTCAGCCTTGCTTTTGGAGAAGTTAATGAGCCTTTTGTTACTGGCAGTACTAAGGATTGGCTATAGGCCAGAGGAGCAATTGTCAAAGGCAGWATAAATGGGGAAAAGTACCCACGTAGAACTACGATATTGACTGAGGGAAAACAGAGTTTGACTTGGGAACTGCAGAGGTCCTTTCCCATCTGTATCGTTCATAGTGTTTCCATGACTATTTGCAGTTCATTAACAGAGACCTTCTGTTTTGAAGTATCTATTGTGCTAGTGACCCCCTTCAAACTGAGTAATTTAAGTCTTGGTATCTTTTAAGTTTTCTGAAAATATCATAACTTTAGGACCACGGAATAATGAATGACACAAGCAGTAGGAAATGCCTCCCCCACAGAATTCTCTTTGGTTCCTTGGTTGAACTGGTAAGTTCAATCTAAGATAACTAGATAAGTTATCTTAGGCTGAAAATTTTCCTAATACCTCTATACCATTATGTGAAAAAAGTAATGTTTTTGAAAGTCTGAGCATTCTATAGAAACCAATAAARACAGCATGACTTAGATGAAATAGCTGGCCAAACATATAACTTTTAGRAGGGGTATGTTTAAAATCAAACATTCAATGACCATTCAAGTGTTAATTAATCAGTCTTAGTATTCCTGCTTTATCCTTGAAGAATCATCCTCTTGTGTAAAGTGCAGAAACAAAATTTTAATAATGTTTTGTGTTACAACTTCTTGAGAACCTCACAGAATTTTGGCCTTGGTAGTGGCATGTGTGGCTGGAGCTTGTTTACTTTGTTAGAGCTCGGGGTATCTTATTTGGGTRTTTGTAACTGTGGTAATTCCCCCCCGGGAGCCAGCAGTGGAGCTGTGGGTAGGCACTGCAACCATGACATATGTTGTGTCCTTGGAATGCAGCCATCCTCTTTTGGGGACAAGGAGGGGATTTTCCTTCAGCTCTGAGCACTGTGTATCAGTTATTACTTAGTCACAGATCCAGTGTGCTCTCCAGGTATTTTGGCTTCCAAATGAATCACAAAAGGATGACAAATGGGAGAAATCTGCTAAAAAAAATAAGAAAAAAGTATGATTAAGGTGGTGTTATGCAGTGTTTATTGCCATGCTCTGAGGTGGGTCAACATTCCATTTTTATTTATGTATATGCACAGTTTGAGAGCTGGAGAAAGATGATAGCTGCTTCCTTGTTTGTATGTGCCACCTTCTGCACATTTGCCCCGGTGTCCCTTGGGCTTATTTGCCCCACCAAGACAGAGGAGGAATGAGTTTAGAATAAGAGGGCTATTACTCTTCTATGGGCCAGAAATTACTGGTTGTTTGGGTGTTTGAGCTAATATCTCTATCAAGGATAAATGCAGGATGAAAGAAAATGGAGAGCAGCTGGCAAAAGCTCAGCAGAACTCTCCACCCTTCAGAGGCTTTTTCCTCACACTTTGTAACTAAGTTCCCAGTAGTGCTAAGTTACCCTTAGTATGGATGTAGAAATATGTAGTATATATTTTTTGAAGTCAAAGCAAACATTGAAGAACAAATTGTGAAATTTCATTTGGCAGAGGGAGGTTGCATCATTGGCTTTTCTCTCAGCCTCAGGAGGTTTCATAACATCTGAAGATATAATCATGAGTCTGAGAAGGCTGACATTTTAGAGAGTCTAAGAATGGAAAAAAAATACTAACCATTAAATACCAGGGATGTGAAGGGAGTGCACAAGTGAGTGATCACAGGATGCTCAAGAGAGTAATGATCATTAAAAAGTTCAAAAATGTACTCTTAAGTCTTRTAAAAAGGCATCCTGTTTATGCTCCCCATATTCTTCCCACGYTGGGGAGACCCCAAATGCTCCAGAAGTTTCAAGATTTCTGGAGATTCCACTGCCTGGGTCTTATTTGGTGTCTTTGGAAGGCTACCCACAAGCATAAAAGGGAAGACATATAGATAACTCAGTATATGCAATGGGGATCATTTTCTACCTGAGCATCAGAGGTGCATTTATCATCCTGAATTTCATGTGACATTTTGTTATTCAGTGTGGGTAATACCAAGAGATCCTACTGTAAGTCCTTTTATTTTGCTTCATTCTGACTCTTCCATGTAGTTCTGTGTTGTCAGAGTTTACTGTCATTCCACCATAAATTCTGTGAGTACACTGAACAGCAGAGATCTTGCTGATAACTCTTTCCTATCACAAAAGAAGTACTTTATTTCATAGGTGTAAAAAACATTTGCCACTGTTTCTGATATAAAACTGAATATTACATAAAACACACTTTTGTAGGTTTTTCTTCTATGCAGAGGCCTGTATATGTCTATGTGTGGTATGTATTTCTTATTATATTTGCATGTGCATATTATTTGTGCTGTGTCTGTGTGCACATGTGCATGTATAAATGTTTTAAAGAAAAGTATTTGAATTTTCTGCATTGACARGATTACACTATGCTGCACTATAAAAGGAAGAGTTGTAATAACTATTATAAAGTCTATACATCTAGAAAATTATCTGCTCTTGCTGATACCATATAAAAATAAAGACAGTGTTGTTTAATTTGGCTGTGAAAAGGTATGCTTCTGGACTACCAGAAGTATACATTAATGTGAACCTTGTTTACCTTAGTTTGTGTAATGTTTGGCAGGAGGGTGGCATCTTTTTGCCAACGCTTTATCTTTTATTGTCTTTAGAAAAACCACACAGTTTGTCAGTTCTCTTTGAAGCAGACCTGACTGAACCCAGGAACAAGCAGATCTCCTCATGAGACTGCAATATGTTTTGAAAAGGTTGTCTAACTGAGATTACATGCTGCAAAAACATTGCTTAATTTTATCTCTAACAAGAATTCAAGGGAAAAAAATCAGAAAGTTTTAATGTGACTGACTTGGAATCCACAACACTTTTATGTGGACATACAGCTTTCCACAGTTTTTTTTTTTCCCCCTGTTTTTCCTTTAACCAGTAGAAATTTTATTTGGGATGCGGAAAGTGAAAATAGTCCTCTTTTCTGGGACTTCTAGTCTTAAATCTATAACAGGAAATAAGTCAAGCCTGCACACCTCAGACCTTCAGTGYGTTGCCATTTGACAATCTCAGACAAGTGAAATTTTTCTCTAGCTTTTAGAAATAATTTTCCATTAATGAAGTGAAAAGATCTGTTTATGACAGCTCTTCTAAAATGCTGTGCACTGACAATGCAATTGAAATTATTATGACTGGACTAAAGCTGAGTTATTTTTGTATTTTGTACAAATGCATTCAGCTATTTTTAATTCTCCATATGGAGAGAAAAGTTAACTGAATAACCGAAAGGAAACAGAAACCTTCTACATGAATAACTCATGTAACCAACACATTTCTCTGTTTCTTAAGATGTCTTTTACCAAGGATTCMATTTCTATTAAATGGAAGTTACTTTACCTACATCAATAGCCTCACTGACTGCAGCATGACTATTTGCATACRTTGTGTGAGGATGTCTGATTGCGTATAGTTAAGACTGAGGAATGTAAATGGTGCCATGTATGTCCCTGTCCTTTTCATACATTTACTCAATTTTTCTGGCACTGTGGGTCCCAGCTGGAACTCTCTGACTTGCAGAGGCTGAGACTTGTCATTCCTCTTTGGAAGACCAGCAGAGAAAACAAAATTGCTACAGGATATAGCCTGGTGATTCATTCACTAGATGCTCTCTCCCTTCTGAGTAATGACTGAATCACAGCAGATGCCCAGGTTGGAAAAGACTACTTGTCATGAAACTGTGTGGCTATGTTTAGTGCTGTCCTTGTGTCCTGACTTGGTATTCTCTCATTCTAAGGCGTATCACACCCTCAAACTTTCTGCAAGTAGAATTGGTGTGTTTTATCTCTCATGTGAGCTACTCTAGAAAGGAAATAATTGATTTATGGTAAAGTTTATTGTAAGTGAAATGAAGTGACCTCTSAAAGTTTACAGATGTATGTCAAAATTCCTATAATCCAGAGCATATTTTCTGAGGAAAGATAGGTGACCCTGTGAGCCTGACCCAGAGATAATGAGGGATTTCTTCTGGAGCTTTTCCWTCATTTTCCTTTCATTGTTCTATCCATCCCTGATACATTATTCAAGAGACAACCCTGCCACATTATTGGCATTTCTTATGCCTTATCTAAGACATCGATTACTTAAAGGTTTTTTTGAAAGTTTTGGAAAGTTTTTGATTTACAGATAATTCCACTTGTTTATATTTTGTACATTTCTTAATCTATAAGGGTTGGGATAGTAATGAAAGTGAGTGATAATGAAGCATTAATTATTTCATGCTAATACAGGAATCATTCTTCAGCTGAGAAAGCTGCTGATTGAGGGTTTGTGGTGGTGGTAGTTGTTGGATATTTGCAACATAAGGATGTACTAGCAAAGATGAAATTAAAATGTTGTTCCGGCCTGTTTATTCACTGTAGCATACATATCAGTAAATAATGAAAATCAGACTTCCAGGCTCATTTTAGGATTTTTCCATTTCTGTTCATGTGTGTCTATTGGGGATGAATAATACAGTCATTGTTTTTTAAGGCTCTTTAAATATTCTTCACCAGCTCAGCATCTTTGGGAACTAAATGTAGTGCATTCCACAGTATGTATGAGACCACATAATGTAAACTGCTACTAAYGTGTAAGTTTTACATATCACATGTTTTGAAGCCCTTTTTTCTTGCGTGTGAATTTTTTCTCACAGTAGTATGCATTTTTGTTTGTTCTGTTTGTTAGCCATTGAGTGTCTACTCTTTAACATAAACTGAAGAACTTTTTTGTTAATTTTTTCCCCCTGATCTTCTCTAATTTATCAATTGTACACCCTACATTTTTAAAACTTACTATCTGAAGCTTTTTACACAGTAAATAGCTGCAGATAACTATCTTACCTACTTTTCTCCAATTTAACAAAAATTTCTCCTTCATTTTCCCTGGATTATTTCTTCAATTATCAATTCTTTCCCATTTGCTGACTAACACAGAAATGATCTGGCTTATGGTTGTTTCACTTCCTTATTTGTGCATTGGGATAATTAATTGTGTGTTTGTAATATCAGTACTGGGATGGTACTGACAAATACTTTAGGTGCTAATGAATTGTTCAGTTAAATTGCCATCTTAAGAGTTAGGGCCAAATCCTGATGCTGTAGCTCAGGTCTTATTCTGCCTTGTAACTATCGTGTATCTTCCTGAGAACTTTCATGAACAGAAGGATGTGAAAACTGAAAACAGGTTCTCTGCTCACAAGGTAATACATATGAAGAGGAAGGAAAATAGTTTGAGGCTAATTTCTGTCCCTGTCCCATCACTTCTGTCTTCTGCTCTGCATCTTCTCACCCTCAGTGTTTCACGCTCATCTCTGTGAACTCCTTATCATGTCTTCCCTTACCATGGTAGCAGATCCAATATAAGTTACCTGTCATGTTTTCCCACGCCTTTTCTTTGTTCATTGGCGGGACATTGATCTCGTGTTGCAAATAAATTTCCCCTTCTCTGCATTGTTCAGAATATAATGGGGAGAAAGGAATATCAAGAAGCCATGTTGGAGCTGCTGACAGTGAACATCATTGCTTTTCTTCTCTTGCTTCACAAAAAAGGAGGGGGCATGAAGTTTTGAATCCCACAGAAACTTGTACACAAGTGAGTATCTCCTTTTGCATCTGTGAGATCTTAAAAAGATCTGCAAAAGTTATAAAATAGTCTAAGCTTTACTTTCCTAAGAGACAAGGAAATTTATTGCTTGGAAGGTTATTTACRACATAAGCAAACACAAACAGAAGGATGAAAGGAAAGATAACATTTATTGCAAATACCCAAGAAAAAATGTTCATGAAATGGGAGCTTAGGAAGTGCTTCCCCATTTTGCTTTCTAGAATTGGAGTTAGAGGTTCATTAATGTATGAAGGTAAGACCAGCATATGCTACACTACCTTTGTCCATTATTTGAGAAAGTCAATAACAACTAACAGTATCAATTCAATATTTTAAGCAAGTTGCACAGCCTTAATGACAAATTCATGATAGGATAAATCAATGAATTTTTTTCACCCAGCTGCATCCTCAGAATTTGTACATGATCATAGTCTTGCTGGACTGGGACAGGGCAGAATCAGGAACATGTAGGTCAAAAAGAAAGATCAGAATGTACTTTCTGACACTGCGTAGGACATAAGTTTCTTGGAAAGCAATGAGCTAAGTACAATTTTGGTATGATTCCAAATGCTATTCAGGGTGTAGCTGATGAATTTTTTTGTCCTTTMTTTGGGACTTGAGTTTTTTTGATTTCTGGGTTTCAAGCTTTTCTCATTAAAAAATGTGGCTAAAAAGTTACTGCAGGCAAGTCTCCAATGGGAGTCACGTTGCCTCACTCCAGGGACTGAAGCTTTTCTGGAAGTACTAGAAAGCACATGATGAAATCACACCCTTGGGCAGAGAATCACAGCCTTAACAGAGAAAGAGGAACAAGCTCCCAGYGGGGCAGGGTTAACACAGCTGTCCCCACCATCACGGAGGTGGAGACCTGGCTGATGAAGTCTATCGGTCCTCTTTATCCCTTCAGGCCCCTTGGCACCTTTCTCCATCAAACACTGAGTGATGTGCTCTTTTTTCACCATGCAGGGGTGCAACATAAGGGTTAGAGCATTGGAAGGCAAGGGGAGCTTGTTACACGCTGTCARCCAAGAAATGCTAGGAGTTCTAGGCAGGACAAAAATCAGTGATATTTGAGTTTTTGACAGGTAGGAAGAATTTTCTTAGGAATAATTTGGGCCTCATCAGAAAGGAACAGCTGGTGGGTGGCCCAGCTCTGGGCAGCTAAGTGGTATTGCCCCCAGGTTATTGTAAATCATCTCAATGATGGATGCTGATGTCCCATCAACGCAATTTGGAATGAAGAGTGACTTTTTTTTTTTTTTTTTTTTTTAATAGTAATTAAAACTAAGTTGCAAAGGACTCAAGCTGAAGCTGCCATTGCGGTCCACCTTTGCTTATGCATAAAATGAGCAGGGCCATCTTTAGGGGCAGTTGAAAGAGAAAACTGGCTTAGATAGTCATAAGTTAGGAAAGACAAAATAAGCAAATAGGAATAATTTGCCACTTGCCACTATTTTCTGAGAAAATCAACAGCAGTGAGGAATATAATTATTTCTTTGTTTTGTTTGGAAATGAAGATAACAGCAAAAGGTGACAAAATATAATGTAAGAAAACAAGATAAGGCTATTCCAGCTTATTTTACTTTCCCATTGCATTCTCTTCTTCTTTCTTTATATTATGCTACCTAAATACCATTGAATATTTCTACTGAGCAGCACAATCTCATCCCTACTTACACAGAAATTCATACTTTTCTTCTATTAGTACTTAGTGGTTCTTGTGTGTAACATAAAGAAATCAGTATGAATCACTGAAAGTATTGTCAACCCCAGCCATTCAAAAAAATTACTAGAAAAGGATTTTCTCAAAAGGAATAAATAAAGATATGCATACATGTGTTTATTAGTATGAATATCAGGTTTGTGACATCAKGGTTAATTTCAGTTTTGTTTTCAAATCTTGCTCAACAATGTATTAGCCATTTACTTATTTTTATTTCAATGAAGTTTCTCTTGTTATCAATTGACTTAAGGAAAGAGCTCTTTATTCAGCATTCGGATATGAATGCAATCAAAAATAGTATCTCAGAATGGTGTTCTGTGCTCTGATGACAACATAGCAATTGAAATTAGAACTTTTATATTTTGCTTTTCAGGTTTGGCTTTTTTGGTGCGTTGGTTTTGGATTTTGTATTTGACTTTAGGGTGTTTTTTTGTTTGCTTTCATTAATTTTAAACTTTTTTTTTTTTAAGTATGGATTACATAAGGTGTATCTGTTTCACATGATTATATCTGAGACAAAAGTCCCCACACCTGTCTTGCAGCCAAGAAGTTGTCTCTTCTGCTGTGTTTGTTTAAGCAGCAAAGTCCAGCCTGCAACTCATGCCATGCTGCTTCCATCAGCAGCCCAGTCATGTCTGGACCACTGACCTATTTGCCTGAGAATTACAGCAACCAAATATTTCTGACTTCTTCTCCAAGCAGTGGAATGAGTTTGTGGTGCATCACTTCCTCACCAATTTCAAGGTAAGAATCTTGTCTTACGGTCTTTGAAGGCTCAAGAGGGTATGATAATGAATTCTTTGCCCTATGCTGGTACAGTGCCTTGTTGCAATCATATTTAATTTGTCCTGCTACTTCTCCTTCACAAAACAGCACAGCCCACAAAGGAACAGCTCCTGCTTAATAGAAATTACATCGGCAAGTTTTTTTAAATTTTGTTGCTCTGTGCTGGTGTTTCCGAGAAATTCAGTCCGAATTCCGAAAGTTCAGTCTTATCTGATAGCAAGATGATTGCTATAAACAGCTGCTCTCAATCACCCAGGCAGTGAAGGGATATGCCAAGGCTGACATATGAAGACTCAGAAAAACAAGAAAATAATGCAGAAAAATAAGATTAATAATAATAATAATAATAATAATAATAATAATAATAATAATAATAATAATAAGAAGAAGAAGAAGAAGAAGAAGAAGAAGAAGAAGAAGAAGAATGAGAAGAAGAAGGTGGTGGGGAAGGGAAACCCAGCATTGGTTACAGAAACATGGCCTAGCTTCTGTTCAGTAAACCCGCTGTCCAACAGATCTTGTCAGCTCATTACACAACACGTTTAGCAGGGGTTTTCGCACTTCTTTCCTGACTTCTCCACTCCGCTTTCCTGTTTACAGCAGGCTAGGAACAAAACCTGTCAGAATAGCTGGAGAGCTGGAGCCGGGCTGCACGGGAGCTCCCAGCCAAAGTGAGTTTTGCAGGGTTCAGCTGCAGAGACGCCAAGGCACTGCCCTGGTCTTTAACAATAAACTCAGTAGTTTCACATCAGCAGAAGCTGTATGTTTTGGTATGTACACACCAAGCTCTGTCCTTGCTCCTACAAAGCAAAGTGTTTTCCTGGATAGAATGCTTCCTAAAACAAAAATAGGCTTGTGCCATTTATGAGGCTTCTGCCTTTTATTTTTAATGCACCTTTTTTACCCCCGATGTATTTCCTTATTTTTAAATTAAACTTATCAAATCTCTTCATTTAATATTGTGCATTTCAGAAGCTTTTCAAACAAATGGGTTGAATATGTGTGAAGAAAACAGAAGTGCAGGTTTGCTTTGCATTTTATGAGAAAACAGATGTGCAGGTTTGCTTTGTATTTTATGAAACAAAAATTGCCAAATACAGGCCATACCACTAGAGAACAGGCAATAAAACAAAGGTCATATCAATCCATCAATCCATCAAATTTACCTCCAACATTTCTCTAACACATATCAAAGCACCTGAAATGGTTAATAGCTATAAAAACTCTGCAATAATAGATGACTCCATCAATTCTGTTTTCAATGTTTATTCAAATGACATGTATACCAGAAAACTAGGAAATTTCACATGCAGTCAATCTGACCTCTACTTCCTGTGTTCTACCATGTTAGCTTCAATGGACATTTAAAAAATACAGCTCTACATAAAATAAAGCATAGAAGCAATTTCATTTGTAAGCAAATAGGTTTTAGTTTTAAACATTCAAAAGATTGTTTATAATATTCATAAATGGGAAAAGAAGCAAAGCATTTTAAAAATTGAAAATAAATTGCTGGTGTCTTTTTTAATTTATTTGTTTGCTTGAAAAACACCTTGTTTTGCAATCTTAAAATGAAATTTAATTTTTTTCMTGTCAAGTTATTTGACTTAGTGCTTTCAACCAGAATAGCTGGAATGTGCTGCTGATTATAGCAATTGCATGGTCTTCCATTATTTAAAAGAGCCACATAGACTTTGAAGAACCATTGAAGGAAATAATTCGGGTAGCTCTTCCTGGCAAAGAATCACTTCCCTTCTCTTTACAAAACYTGCTCCTTGTGTGTTTTATGATTCATTCACATGAAACCTCATTCAAATCCAGAATTAACTGAGGCTTTACTGAACACCTTATGGTCATGCTATAAGATGTGGGAGATGGAAAGTATGAGGAACATATTGCTGTTTAAAGTTTACACAGCTTTGGAAGCCTGAAGACTATTGAGATCATAGTGGAAAAAGTATATGAAGGTGAGAATGTGTTCTTCAAGACTCTTAATATATTATTATAAAGAGGAAAATTAGATCACTAAGATGGTTTTCAAATACTAAGTCTCCTGCATGGTAAGACTTTCATGGCAAAATAATTACTCCAGATTCACAAGCAAAAATATATGGTTAGCGGAAATKAACAAGGTGAAACTTTTGGTAGCTGTTTGACATAGCTCATGGCTGCACCAGTTAGACTGAATGATGACATTTAAACTGTAYCTATCTGGTTATAAGTGTTGCTTATAAATGCACCTTTCAAAGACACTGGTCACCCAGAGGAAATTTAAGGAGCAAATTAGAGATTTGGAGTTCTAGTTTGTCCCTATTTGCGCATAGTTATTAACCCCAGTGCACACAGAATATTKTCAATAACAAATAAATAATTTCTTAGGGTTTTTTTTTTGTTGTTGAAAAGCAGGTTTCTAATGGATAGCCTAAATACTCCTCAGTTCTAGAGTTCTTCTTTACCCCAAGAATGAATCAAAGGAGATGATGAGCACCGATATGTGTGTATTACATGGAAAAATACAACTATAGTTTATGTCAGATTAAAAAGGTGAAGTGATAAGAGTTAACCATAGTTAAATTTTCCTCATACAGGCATTAGGGATACAGCTTTGGAATGTCTCTCTCTCTCTCTTTCATAAATGGGCATTACACACTGTGGTCATGGCTCCAAAAATAAAGACAGCAAAACATTGTGTTACAAATACAACAGTATCATTACAAATAGTAAGATTTAGTTGTCATCTGTTCTATGACCACTTTTTAGGTAACTCAACAGGAAATTGCAGGACTTTGAGAAAACAGGTTACATGAACACAGGGCATACAGGAGCCTTGCTTTCCTTACCCTCTTATTAAGCAAATATAGGAGAAGAGTTTCCATGCACAGCAATGTCCGAGGCTTGCACGAAAATGGAGGTTTGGATAATGTGTCTTCAAAGCGGCGATCCTCAGTGTTGCCTATGCCTTATTAAATGACCTACTTTATCTAAGTGCTCAGGGAGGGTGGTAGACACCACTGCTGCCCTTCCAGAGTGACAGGACAAATAGCTCATTGGTGAGAGCATCAGTTCTTTAGAGAGCAATGGAAATTAGAACACTGTCTATTAGGAGATGACGTGGGTGTTAGAAAACTGATCACAGGCTGGCTTTCTGAAACACACTGGGACTTAGAGGACAAAACTACAWATATTGTATTTTTTTTGTAATTGTAAAGTATATTTTGCTATAAAAAAACAAACTCTCTTTGTGTTACCCAATATGTTACTAATGAATTACAGAAGTTCCTCTGAACCTGGCAGAGTCTGTGTGAAATGAATCTGTGGGCTCAATGACATAACCAGTGTGCTGTCAGCCTGCATCTATTAGACATGCAAAACAGTTGAGGGTGCACTGGTTGTACCACGCTGTATCTGAAAAGCTGCAAGCCTGATGGTGCATTCTGCAGTTTTGGTTGCAAAACTCTCAGGTTTGGGCTAAGGAAACCACAAAGCAAAACACAAGAATGCACCCAGATAATTTAGCTTTAGTAAGCTGCATGAGCTAAACAGTGTGCCTTAATTTTACAGTATGCCTACCCTATAGGATGCTTCATTCCTTTCCATTCAGAAGTAAGAGCCTACATTTCATAACCTTACTTCATACAAACCTTTATTTCCTCCTCATTGTACTATGGAGGTGAAATTGGGAAGGCTGATTCCACAATTGGATGACTGCTCTCCATGATTTGAAAAGTATCCTTTTAGAACATTTCCTCTAAAAAGAATTAAAAGAAAATAAGTTTTTGAAATAGTGGTGTGGTGAACTGAAAGAAATATATGTCAACTTTGCAATAAATGAAACAGTGCCTGAAAAAACATATTTGATTAAAAAAACACTATTTATGCTTCTCTGTGTCCTAATTGCAAGCTGACGGGTTGAAAGACACCAACAGAATGTCATCATTGCCAGATTCTACATCTGGATCTTTGATTTATTTGACAGACATGTAACATCCAAAATAACTAGGCGTATTGCCAGTGACTGTTCAGATGTTGGTGMAGGGGAACACACAATGTTCTTCACAGATCCGTGTCCGGTCATTCCCCCAGAACTGCGCTTTTCTGCTTGTCTTTGTTTGTGTTGACCTTCTCTGGACTGAGGAAAGTACTTCTCTATTTATTTTCTTCCATGGAAGGAAGGTGGCTGGGAAAGCTAAAATTTTTTTTTTTTTACTTCAGGTTTAATGATGCAGCAGTCATGAATCAGAGCTAGATGAAACTGAGTTAAGGAGCCAAAAGTAATTAAAATCTGTGACCACAAGGAAATCAACAGAATGGAAGAAATTCCAGCCTTTTAACTCAGTAAACGTCAGTGAGCCACAAATCCTACTTTTGATAATCATGTTTGCCTTTTCTATATAACATATTTATGTAATATGAACAAAAAAAAAAAAAAAAAAAAAAAAANAAAAAAAAAAAAAAAAAAAAGACAGCAAGCTAGGTATATGCACCATCATGTAGAAGCAAACTGTACATTCATGAAAACAATTGTATAAAACAGGGCTTGTCATAATCCATATAAACACACTAGATATGAAAATGCTGAGCCTATTATTTCTATTTATTTAATAAGACAAATTGCTTATATGCTATTTATTTAAATAATTGCAACCATCTTCTTCCCCCACCCTTGCTTTTTCCTTTCAGAGAGAAACAACTCCTCGAAATAACTAGTGTCAGCTGTGAATTCTGGAGGAGAAGCCAAGAATATAAAGCCCGTGCCTGCGCAGACAGATCTGACCCTCATGGGGAACATGGTGACACAGTCTCTTTCCCCCACCCGGACAGGCTTGTGTCAGCAGCTTATAGACATGGCAGCCAAGGGACTTTTAGACCTGGAGCCAAGGGACTGATTTCGCTGCAGCTGCTCCTGRGAGTCAGACAGCCCCTGCTGAGGATGAGACTGCACTTTCACTATCACTGCTCGGAGGGGACGATACTGCTGGGAAGCTGCTGGCAAGACCCAGCATTCCCATATCACYCCTGAGGTGCCTGCCTGTGTTTACATAGCTCAGTGTAAGAGCGGGGTGTTCTGTGCGCACCCACAACTTACGTGCTGCAAGTTAGCACCATCTCTGGGGCAACCTCATTGCAAAGTCTCTAAGTGCTCTAACTTGTTTGCTTTGCTGTGTTACACTCAGATGTTGCTCAATGACATAGGACTAAACTTAAAGCAAACAGATAGCACCCATTGCCTCTGAGGAAATTAAGTAGAGGCACCATGACAAGGTTTCTTCCTATGTCACACTGGCAGTGTCCATGGCACACATTGCTTCCACTGACAAATCCCAGTAACTTTTGTTTTTCAGCATGCTCCATTGCTCTTAGGTTTTTTCCATTCTTTGTCCTCTTGTAACAACACTAGCCCTTGGGGGTCTGGGTTGCAATTTATGAATGTGAAACTTTTTAAAGGTCACCAGAGAGCTTGCTCCTCCTGTCAACAGCTTGCCTTGCAAGAGAGCTGGAGAAAAGTGTTTGGTTCAGTTCCTGGGTACACCGTAGAATAATCTAGTAACAGCACTTTCAAACACCTTATTAAAACTGTCACCATGTTTAGAAAGATCTATGGGCTGCAGAAAAAGAACATCTTCTTATAAAGCTGGAAAACAAAACGGCATGTCCAAGTGTAAACTGTCCTTGTCTGAACTGGACAGATCTCTGTTTTGTGTAATCAGTCAACACATCTCTGGATCACATCAATCAAAGMTGTTCCCCATCCGCAATCGCTTTGGTCCACGTCTGCCTGTGTTTGGGGGTGCGCATGCTATCCCTGCAGACTGACACAGGTAATACTGATGGCTGTTGATGTGGAATCTGCTTTGTCTGAGATTCCTGAAGGGCCTCTCACTGCTTTCAGCAAGGGACTTTACTGTTGCATTGCTCTTAAAAATTAGAGATTGCACTACTGAGCTAAAAATATCTGTGTGCTCATGAGAGGTGAGATGTCTGGCTTCTCTCTTGGTGGCTGCTTGGACACTCTGGGTGGAGGGGCCAGTCACTAGTGGCAAAATCTGGGTTTCTTCCTTCCCCCTGCACCGCTCTTTTAAGTGTAATAATAGCACATTTTCTTGCCTTTCAGATCTCCTCACAGTGAGGCAAGGTGAAAAGATTGAGTTCGTTTAAGTGTTTTGTATTAATCAACTAGTTGCCAAGAGAATAACTTTTAGCACAGTGGAGCTTGCCTTTTGCAGCAGCAAATAAAACATGCTGCTTATACTTTGTTTCAACCCTAACCATGCTCTCAAGTGTGATATTTCTTGTTTCTTCTGGTTGTACCAGAAACCTAGTTAGAATTCGGTCATGCAAAGTAATAGAAAAGTACCAAATATATGCCAAATAAATTAATATAATTTAAAATTACTTTCTAATTGCATGTGGTAAGCAAAAAACTTTTAGAACAAGTGTAGGGTAGTATAGCCTTCATTAGAACAGTGTTTCCATATGTTAGCTACATGAAAATGCTTATAAACCTTTTAAAGCTTAATTTGTTTGTGGTTAGTGCTGCTTTTTTTGGTTTTTTTTTTTTTTTTTGGGGGGGAGGCGGGGTAATCATGAGACAGAGGTAGGATGTGTTATCTCCCAGGTAAAAAGATACAAGTTCACTGCAGTGTGTTCTAATATTACTGGTTCCCCTGAATGCTTTTAACCTGATAAAATCACCTTCAAGGTAAGTCTGTTTGCATTCATCGTGAGATATTTCCAAGATAATAATGCTGAAATACCTTAAAATAATTCTCATACTGCAACCACCTACATACTAGTTCCTACCAGGAATTAAAAAGGAAGTTTTATACTAGGAATTCGAAAGTCTATCCAGTCACTACTCCTAGGGACTTTTTTTTTCCAATGAAAGATGATAAGGGGAGAAAGTGTAGAGTATTTTCATGCTCACTCTTGAGAAGGCATTTTGGGTCAAAAAGGTGGATGAAATGGGATTTTTTTTAGGAAATACAGCCTTATATGAGGCATTATTGGTAGCTAAGTTATATGCACAAAAAGAAGTAGGACATATTGAAGCATTTAAAAGTTTGAATAAAATATTGGAAGAGAAAGACAGTAAAGAGATTAAGAGAAGACTGTTACTTTCTCTGAATCTCTCTGAACTATGAGGGGAAAAAAGAAGGGGAAATCAGAAAAAAAGAAGTAAAAGTTTTGTGGCTTAAAAGTTAACTTTAATTACATTGTTCTATTTCTGCACAGTCCAGGTATTGATTTTTCATTTGTTTTGTTTGGGAGGTCAATGGTACAACAGAAGAATCGCTTTGTTACTTGAGAGATACACAACTCTGTCAAAATAAACTGTTTGAGGTACTAAAAAAAATGGGCAGTAGTAAAACTGTCTTTCCTGTCTTACCCTGTTAAATGATAGGTAAGGGGACCATTTAGTTTAATTTATAGGAGATAACTACACAGCTGTAAAACAATGCTGCAGGTTTCTCTTTGTTTATAATGCATAATTAATACTGAAATAATTTTTAAAATCTGAGCTGAAGATGTTATCATGGTCTATTCTCATGGTGACCCAAAAAMTGGGTGATTACAGAAGAATGGACCAGTGTCAACAGACTTCAACTGACAGGGCAGACACCCCAAGCAAGGGTGTAAATAATAGAAAAGTAAGTGTTAATCAGAAGTCATTACCTGGTGAATATTCCACTGCTTTTACAGAGAGTATTTTTAAATTCTGTTTCTTAGCTAATAGGCAACCATGACAGCTTTGCCTTGAATATTGGCTGTCTCCAGTGTGTAGTTTCATTCTAATGAGAGGCAGTCTAATCACAGCAAGGCCTTTTTAGCTCTGGGAAAACGCATTAATTTTCAGATACATAATAACCAGGTTTTGCAATAATTTTTTCCTATGCTCCATCCTGCTATTCAGCTGAAAACCAAAGTATCCTATCAAACAATTGAAAGGCAGCATATTCATCAGTTCATTTTAGAAATAACATTTAGTGCACCAATAAACAAGTAACAGTTCATGGCCTCTCCATTACCAAGCATTTGGTGGAGAGTTGCTCACTCAAAAGAATGCTTTAGCTTGGAGAGACTCATGATGGAAGGTGATAGACTCCCGGTAATGATATTCCTGAGCAAGAGGAAACATTGGGTGCGTGATCATTCCCCATARTGCCCCAGAAGATCATGCAGGGAGCTGCTCATGGCAGATGGAATGCACTGTCTTCCAGAGACAGAGCTCAGTTTTTCCTGTGTAAGAACATCAGACTGTACTGCAGAGAACTAACACATAGCACCAGGCTAACTTTCTGAAGCAGCAGAGAATTAACACATAGCGCCAGGCTGACTTTCTGGATGTGTTAGTTTTTTAGTTGTACATTCCTCTCCCCCTTAAAATACACCTAAACGATTCAGTATTTATGTTATTTGCACTGACTTTTAGCACTCTTACCTTTTCTGATCCACGTAATTGTCCTTCATCCAAATATGACAAACATTTCAGTCAAGGAGCCTGCAGCAAACTCGACAGGCAGCGTCCTTCTGAACTCTGAATCTCCCCTGTTTAGAGCTGTACTAGGTGAAAGGAGCACTGCTCAACTTGGACTTCATGGCAGCACTTGGATTCTCCTCACAAGCTACTCCTTCCTAACATCCGCGAGGTCAGGAGGTAGGGAGATCCTGCTCTAAAAATAGCATGCTGTATCCAGGTTCCAGAGTTTCAGGAGTGAATGATTGCTGGGAGAAGAAATAGATTACTTTTCTCCTATTTCCAGGATATGAGCTGGAGGYCAAGGTGGAATGTCCCTGTCAACATGCCATTGCAAGTGACTGTCACTAATAACATCAAAACCCAGGAGCTGAAATCCACAGAACAGTCATACAGTGCAAATTCTGGTAACTCCTAATGCATCTGTGGGTCTCTAAAGGGGGACTCTACTCAAAATCCACATGGGAGAAATCTGGCTTCTATGGCCCCAGGAGCAGCTGTCCTCCTGCAGCATGAGCCTACTGAAAACATCCACTGTGCATTTGTTTCTCTGCAAGAGTTGCCCACAGCCGTGCACCTAATCACAGGAATTGGTTCAGATCAGTGGCATCTGCCCAGGTAAAGATGTTTTCTTGTGGAAAAACACTGCTGGATGGCTGCCCACCTTCACAAGCTACTTTTAGAGATGTTTCTTCACTGCTGTGGCTGGGCTTTGTGCTTCATAGTGGTGCTGTGGAAAGGTAAGATGAATGATGATCACAGTGAGGTAGCTGTCCTTTTCTATAACACATAAAAAAATCTAGAAAGGGGCTAAAAAGTACTAGGTGCATGTTTCAGCTAACTAATTCCCACAAAATAKCTTGATCCATATTGCAGCATTGCCTCTCAAAACTCAAGTGCTTCAGCAATCGTAGCTTACTGCTGTTCTGTACACTTTTAGAGATGGCTGATGTGGAAGAGCCATTACTTTTACATCCTGGTGTAACATGTTTTGTACACACACTCAGGTATCTACATCAACAGACATCTGCATTTAAAAAAATCAGATCTCAGATAATAAAACTTTGGTAACTTCCAAATTTCTAATGACACCAACAATAGAGCTAAGTTTGTTAGGTAGCAGTGCTGGTCTGAAAATGTGATTTTTCAAGCTGCTGCACAGAACTGCTAGAAGAATGTCTCTTTAATGGTGATCATTTAAATTGTCACATAGCACTGGAAGGCCCTAAGAAGAGTTGTGCAGGTATTAAAAAAAAGTAATTTTGCTATGAAGGAGCTTGTTCTGGTTTTGACTGGGGTAGGCAATTTCTGTCACAGCAATTATGGGAATGTGTTTTGGACTTGCACAGAAAGCACCTTTGACAACAAAGATGGTCTAGTTATTGCTCATCAGAACTCACAAGGCATCAAGGCCTCTTCTCCTTCTTCCATCACCCTACCAGTGAGTGCACTGGGGATACAGGAGTTGGAAAGGGACACTGCTAGGACACCTCAACCCCAGTTGACCACAGGGATATTCTAGAAATTACATGGTGTCATGCTCACCCTAGAGAGTTGGGAGAAGAAGCAAGTGGAAGGACATTCAGAGTGATGGAGTTTGTCTTCCTAAGTCACCATCAAGGCATGATGAAGTCCTGCTTTTCTGGAGATGGCTGACCACAACACTGTCCATTGGAACAGAGAAATTAATTCCTTGTTTTGCTTTGTGCCTGTGACTTTTGCTTTATTAAACTATCTGTACCTCAATCCATGAAACTTCTCACTGTACTAACTCTCTTCCAAACCCACTGGTGGGGCAGTTAGGGAGCAGCTGTATGCTGCCTCTTTGCTACCAGAGGTTAAACTGTAGAAGACCTCCAGGCAGATTAGCAAAATGACATTCTCCATTTTCTTATTGGTTTGAACCAGAACACAGGCAAAAACTATTAACAGTGTTTTAATTGGGGGTGGGGGCAGGGGGGGGGGGCAGGAATTAACCCTAAGTCTCCCTGCATTCTTCACCAAAACCAACATGAAGCTGAAATGCTGTTTCAGAGAGGAAGTTCCTGTCTTTTGTATTATGTGGGAATCAGTGGACACTACTGGATCAGTGTTAGTGTTGCCAGTGCTGCCCAAGGCACAGGGGGACATTTCAACATCAGCTTACTCCCAAGGGAACAGCAAAGGACACCTTCTACAAGCCAAGTCAATAAACCTCATGTCAAAGTTCCATCTGCAAATCAGACCTTTGAAGTCACACCCCACTTTCCTCCTACCCCCAAAAATCTGTGTTACCACGTCAGGGAAAGGACCACACACCTGCAAATAGGATCACAGAATCCAGAAAAGGCTTTCCCATCTGGGACCTGGCCCCATGAGCTCACTGATGTAAATAAGAGACTGAGGATCCCAACACTAGCCTCATGTGGTACTCAGTAGTTCTAGAAACAGCTTTTCTCTATTGTTTGGGACAGTTAATACATGTCTTCATGCAGTTAATGCCTGTATTATCTGACACTTGTGATTTTATTTTATGCATAGGTACGACATTTAAAAACTATTTTTTTACAAAAGTTTATTTTCCACAAGGAAGAGCAATAGGAAAAAAATTAAACTGTTTTCCACATATTGTTTTCTTAAAACAAGAGTCTACGAGGACATATTCAGCACCAAAACTAAACCAAAAAAAAAAATACAAACAGCCATAGAATATAATCTATAAAGCAAACATGTAATATTGCACTTTGTTTTTCTAATGTTTGGATTTTACTTACTTTTTCCTAATTTCAGATCAAAATTCTCTGTCAAATACTGGGCTAAAACTGTGAACCTCAAGTTTTTTAATGCTGAGAATTGACCAATATTTGTGGAAAAGTAAAGCCTCTGAATAGCAATGTAATTTAAACTGGAAGTCTTTATTCGATAAGCTTATACAATTTTTCTTTCTAATCACAAAGGCTGTGATGCCTTATCAATTACTATATTGGTCAATCCTGCCTCATATGCAATTTTCCATTATACTGTGGTAAGAACTTTAATGCTATGTGTATCAGCAATTGTTCCCTAGTCTGTTAAAATAACAAAAAAGGAAAAGAAGTAAAACCACCAAATGCCCTTTTATACCAACGATCCCATCAGCTTTAAAAATTGTCTGGTTGGAGAGGGTAGAGAGAAGGGACATCCACAAAATAGGCCTAGTAACATCCAATTTTCTTCTTGCCAATATTCCCGCTCAAAGCCCAAGCTTTTTAACTGAATCACTTAAAACGCGACTCATTTATATTTTATCACCCTGCTGTCATTTTTGAAACATGAATGATCTTTCATGATCTCATAAAGGCCACTTATGGAAAAGCCTATTTGTCATATTTATGAAGCCTTAAAAACAAAGCAAAGGTTTTTTAAGAATGAGCACCATGCAGAAACACCTGGCTCCCCTCTCTCACTCTCTTCTGTTTTATTGCACAAGGAGACAGGTATTGATGTATTAGATCTTGATTTGCTTAAGTAGTCAAGATCAGAACAGTGTCCCTTTGTCAATGATCTGTGTTACGTGGTTTCTGAAAGGCAAAGTTGACTTCCATTGTACATCTCTGCAGTGCATGTAAGCACTGTAGCACAAGTAAAGGCTTCACTGCACTCTCTTTCCTGGGACACACTCAAGGGCAAGTGCTCTTTTTCATACAATTTCTTGCATTCTGAATGAATACATGGTAAAATACACTGTTCTGTTTGTTTTCAAGCTCTTGAGAGTGCCACAGAAGATGCAGTCATCAAAGCAATTCCAGTTAACTCTCACTTAAGTATGGCTGGTAACACTGATCTTTCCCACTTTAACTATACTTCTAATCTTGTACAGTATCATAAACCCTGAAGATTAATACAAAGTGCACAAACTGAGCTCTTAGCATAGTACAAGCTTTTCCTGCAGTTTGAAATATACTTTCTACTAGACTCATTACATATAGAATTTTTGGTGATTAAGTAACTATATATAAAAATAAATTTACTTTTCCTTCCTATCCCTACTACTTGAGATATCGATCTGTCTGTGAATCCTAGACAGTGTATGATTACTTCCTTTAAAAATTTCTTTGAGGAACAGCTAGTGTCTGCTGGTGCTGCTTTCATTTGTACTTTTTTTTAAGGCTTCACAACTTGAACACTTTTTTTTATAACACAGAAAGAGAAATGGGAATGAGGTGGGTTTTGTAACTTTTGTGTATGTCCCTATTCCAGATCTCCCTCTCAAATAAAGAACAAAAATAAAACACAAACACAAAACAAAGTAAGAACTAATTGAACAGTGCAACATAAAAGAACAAATAGCATTCCAACAGTTTGGCAAGTGATGAGTTCACCTGAGATAAGTGATTTTTAGGCAGTCTGTAACAAAATGCTGCTTTGCGGTAATAGTAGAAAGGCAACAAATTCTTAAAAGAAATCAAAAAAGTATACAATCTTGATGAAGTCTATTAGTTTCTATTAACTCTTCACCCCCCCACCCTATCCCCATATCTGTTGCTTATCTACTACAGTAGGCTGCAAAACATACAGCAAGGATTGGCTTGAAGGCATTTGATGTTTGTAAATAAATCCATAACAGGATCCAAGCTGAAGAGGTGATACATAGTCAGCCTACTAGGACAATTCTGAGCATGTGCATATGAAGTCCAGGCTACATTAAATTAAAAAAAAAGAAAAGTCAGTGCATTTGTCAAAGTCTGTTGCTGTTGKTTTTTTTGTATCTTTCTTTTTTGTCAAAGCTTTCTTTTGCTCCTTATTGTGCGGGCCACAAGAAGTAAGAAGGGGGTAACAACCGTCCGGCATAAATGAAAAAAAGCTGTAGTGACACTGAACCGCACAATGTAAGCAATAAGCATGTGCAAATTTCCAAATAGTTAAAAGGAAGCCAAACCTCTCAATGTGGTTTGAGTGTTTGGACACACATGACTGTAGGTTAGTAAGGCTGCTCCTAGTATGTGCCAGTATTTAAGAGGGAGGGGGAAAAGCTCAGTTCTTCAAGCATGTGGAGCAGTCCTACAGTGTTACTGTAGGCTTCAAAGCGTGATCACAGGCTGTTTTCATTTATCCACCACACAGGCAAGAGCAAACCCACTTTCTCTGAAAGTGTGTCTCCACGATGATGCCTTGACCTTCAACATGGCAGGTATGATTCAAAACCCAAGTCAAGTCAGCTTCTTATGAATTCCTTCAGCGAGAGGGGCAAGATGGTCTGTCATCTGTGGGCTGATCTGGGTTTGGATCAATCTAAACAAAAAAGGAAAAAACACAACCCAAGGTATTTTTACAGCTAGCTGCTAGAAAATAAACCAATCCAAACAAAAAAAAAACAAACTACCAAAACCTGTAAGCCTGAGACAGTCAGAAATAAATGTTATTTCCCAATCCAAAGGTTATTCAAGTAACTGAAGTATCTCTAGAAATTAGACAAAACAGTGAATGGAAAATTACTTAATACAATGACACATTTTAAACTACAGGGTGAATGGTAGCTTAAGGTTAATCACAAAGACATATTTAAAAAAAACAAACAAACAAAAAAAACCCCTACTGCTATAGCAGCACAGATGTTTTAAATTATTTTTTGCATGTTAAGAAGATAACCTGACTCACCACTAAACATGTAACGCAAAATACTAAATTGGTTTTGGGAAACATTTTATTAAAAAGGCACAAAATTATTAGTAAAAGGTTATTCTTCTTAATTTTTAGGTAATGGATCCTGGAAAAACCCATAAAATGTCTTAGAAGCTCATGYGTTCCACACATTACCACTTCTTCCTTTCTACAAAAGGAAGGAATGTGAAGAACATGCTAACTCAAGTCTCCAAAACTGGACTCAAATATAGTTTATGTGGATAGTACATAGTTTGATCAGTTAATTTTAAAAAGTAATTTTTTAGAACAAAGGAAAAACTTACTTACAGTACCTAAAATGGAAAAGGCTTGAGTTGTATTCGAGGGTTACATTTCTATAGAATAGTCCTCGAACAAGATTGTCCTGGTTTTACTCYGCCTGATTTTTGGTGGTGGGGGGATGGGACCAAGAAACCACAAAGATGGCTCCTGGTGAGGAAGTCCTAGAAGCCTTCTCCTTCTCCAGCAAAAGGAGCCCTACCCGCTGTGTTTTRRAGCCAATCMATTATGGCTCTGAGGTTGATGGACAGGCTGCTGCTCAGGCCTGGGCCAATTGCACTGGCTAGTTACACCGTGATTATGTATGGTCTTGTACTTCAAAGAATTCAAAACAAGATAGAGTGTGGCCGCCATTTAGTTTTTAGGTTGTTAGTATTTAGTTTTAGTATCATGCACTGGGGAAAAACAGAGCAGGAGGATGAGGASATGAAAGAAAAAAATGGAGACCCAAGATCACAGTAAGAAGACAGGTGCTGTACTGTTGCTGTGGTGCTCGAACATGGAGAAAACAAAGTGTTCTCAAAAGGACTATTTCTTCAATGGAAGACCTGTACAGAAAAGGAGATTGACCTTGCTCTGAGAAAAACCTGGCCTTTGAGGACTGGAATGATCAGGAGTCAAAAAGGGGGAAGAGGCTTGGCCCCCCTCACGTCTGAAGCGAGTTGATGCTTAGAAGAAATTGTGTTCTGTGGGGAGAAAGAGGTGCCCCCACCACACGTCTGAAATGAGTGGATGTTTAGAAGAAGCTGTGTTCTGGCAATTTATGATAGTGGTCTTACAACGCTGAAACAACCCAGTGAGCCCTAGAGAACTGGTTTTTTTTTCCTTTCTCCTATGAGGTAAAGAGAAGAATTCCCTGCCATCAGGACTTATACACTAACTGCTTCTTGGGAAAAGACCTTCCACAGCTTAGAGCTGTAACAGTGCTTCTCCYATGATGCTGGACGACAACCGTAATGAGTAGTCTGATCTATGTTAAACTTTCATTCCTGCCCCTCTTTGTGTGCAGGAAGACATGGGGGGGTTGAGAGGGACAACTTGGAAGAGAGCCAGGATCCCAGAAAGAATAACAGGTGTCTTAAAATGTCAGTTTTTATTTTCTTCTTGTAAATTTTTCTCTTTGTTCCCCTCCCTGGCGTGGTGGTATTCTTAAGAGTAGTTTTTAGTAACAAATCTATTTTGCAACTTAAATTATTTCAGCCTGACCATTTTCTGGAGCATGTACGTATCTTTCTCTCAAATACGTTATGTTATCTAGAAGCCATAAATTTTAGTGTTAATTGGGCTTTTGCTCTCCCTTCTGCCTTTCTGGTGGGGGGTGTGGAGGGAACATCGTGGGTGCAGTGCTTTTGGCTTTCAGTCAAGTTCAAACCACGACATTTTTGGTGCCGTGACTCGGGTAAGGGAAAAATGGTTTTAAACCCACAACAAAGACACAAACGTGTTACTCACTAAATAGCAGATTTAAGTGTTTCAAGAGGAAAAAAAAAAAAAAAATCGAGAGTGGGTGTATCCAGGCAAGATTTAGCCAAAGGACAAAATTGTATTTTGTCCTATAGGACTGCTTTTCCCCGAAAAACATGAACATGGCTTTTGAAAGGCTAAACTTGTGTCCCAGTGACTTTCACAGAACTAAAATTGCAGACAGAAATGTTTGAACTGCATTTAGAGAAACTTAAGTGAGAAAGAGTACCTTTGTAATTTCTCTACATGGAAATTCTGAAATAATACATACAAAGAAACAAAAATACAGAGTACTTTTAGAAAGCAGAGGTAAAAGCCATTAGTGCCTTGTCCATCTATGGAGTCAAAATGCTGGTGTTCACCCATGTCGTGTATTATATATATAATGTAACATAACTTCAATAAATTGCCCAGGTGGTGCAGAACACTTTCAGAAAAAGGCATTAGAATAGTCAATAATCCTGGAATATTTCTGATGCAATTTACTTGCACTTTGCTAAGATGAAGTTACTTTTYCCCCTTTTCTTAATTTTGGTTATTTGTTCTGGTTTTCATAAAGTAGAAACAATTTCTTACACTCATTCCACATGACAGAATTCATAGAACCAGTGAATTCATAATTATATATTGAGGTACATACTTCTGAATAGAGGGGTGGAGGCAGAAAACGGAACTCCTGGATGTATGCAAACAGTGGTCCTGGAAGTGCTCTCTCAAAGTCATCACAAGCACCTAAGGGTGCAAGACTGGACTGTCGTTGTTCCTCCGTTACCACTTCTGCATAGCTGGGAGGTGCTGCAGGGAAAAGGCACAGGCAGTTTGAAAAGCAAGTTTTTATGTATGTCAAAACATATAACATGATCAGTATTGAACTTTTGGTATTGTAAAATACACCAGAAGGTAGATAGATTACTTCAGTGACTTTTCCCCAGTTACTGAACATGAAAGAGAGGGTAGGTTATTATGGTCTATTTTAAGACTATGCTCAAATCCAAGAGCAGACTGACCACTGTTTATTGTGACTTAGTTATAGCCTTTTTATTTAAAGCATACTAGAATACTGAATTCTGTACAGGCAAGAATCATAGAACATTGCATTGGTCTAGACTCCATCGTGAGTCTGGCACTTGTACATTAAAATCACCAGATATTTATATGCAAAAAGAGTGAAGAAGCTACAGAGCTTCTCCTTTGATAAAACAGATTCCCACTTTCACAAAGTCTTCGCTATTAAAGATGGTAAAGTCACCTTAACTGCTACTTTGACAGGTATTACATTGCCTTATAACAAAGGATACCGTAGGGATACTAGAGGCAGAATTAATTCTGCCCAGGTACAGTGGCATTCTGCACTTTCACTTGCACCACTTGCACTACTTCCAAGCAGCTGGATTCCACTGCTTGAACATCAGAGAGGAAGACAAGGAGAGAACTCTGTCCTTCTACAGAGAACAAGCAGGTAGCAAGGAAACATCCATAAGGGATTTTCTTTGGGCTTTATTATGAAGGATGTAATTTGTGTCTGTTTGCMTGACAGCAATGAATGAAGCAGACAAAAATCAAAACAGACTTGTTTTTTCAGGTTACCTTCTGGTCTTTCAGGCAGCGTCAGACCAAGCCAATTCATGTTCATGCTACATTGGCTGCTTACACTTGATGTTCTGCTACCAAACGGGTGTAGAGGAATGGTGCCAATGACCAGTGGTAAGTTAAGGAATAAATCCATGGCGCCCGGAATATCCACATATACCTAAAGAACAACAAAGAGGTATAGACTGAAAACAGGTTTGTAATTCATAATTGTCAGACTAAATTGTAATTCATAATTGTCAGACTAAAATCTGTACCCATGGAACTTTTCACAAGGAACTGAAATTTATTTCTATTTGTTCTACAGCAAATGTCCCTATGGAGATAAAATGCTGTCAAAGTCAAAAGCAGCTCTATATTCTTAATGCAAGTCCTCACATGGAAATGTCACCTACGCATAACACATTTGCTTAGAACATGCAAGATTTAAACTTAAATTACCTCCAGAATAAATTCTTGCTGTGACACCTAATGCTAGGCCACAGATTTCTTTTGTACGAGTTAGCAGTTCACAATGCTTTGCTAACAATTGTCAAGGCATCATGGAAACTCTTTATGTTCCAGTGAAACAACACAACGTACCATCAGCGAATATTCCACACGGATTATACTACAGTCRAGGATTGAAGGAGAAACAGGTGGAATTTTCAACTGTTTGCCATTCCAGGTTTCTGTTTTGCCGGATGACAAGGAATCCCCACGCAGGCTGGCAACAAGCTGTTTGACTTCCTTCATTTTCCCTTTGGCATAAAATGCCTGTGTTTGGTAAATGGCTGCCTTTGGCACCACCACACGGGAAGAGCAGTTCTCAATCTCAGCAAAGATCTGAATTGATTCACCTGAAACAAAACAGAATTCCGCATCTTCTATATATTTGCAAGGCAACTGAAACAAATTACCACACACTGTGTAGTACTGTAACTAGCAATGCTCTACACTTTCAACTCATCCACCAATGCTAATAGTTAAGGCCACCAAGAGATAAGCCTAACAGAAAAATGCACATAGAAGAAGATGTCCTTTGGCAATCTGGAGACATGGCAAGCTAACAGAATTAGTAGTTTAAAATAGTAAGATTGATGAAAGCAGACCAAAATGGCAAGAATATTTTAAGTGTTCCTTTTATATAACAGCAGCTAAATACAAACTGTCATTTTAAAAGGGAAGGAAAACCATTTCCTATAATTGCTTCAGTTACGTACCTGGGGTGTAGCCCTTCCTTTCAATTTTGGCACTTAAGGATATTGGGCCTGAGGTACAAAACCAACAACAGAGAGTTTTTTCTTTTGTGCCTGCTTGGGGTGACTGCAAGAAAAGAACAATATTTTCCAATTAATGGAGTGCTCCATGAATCTCTTCATCTCTTCTAATTAACATCAAAAATATTATTTTAATTAGGTACTTTCTATGCATTTTGGGAAGCCTATCTAGTTTTATTTAGAGGGAGAAACCTCTAGCAAATTACCCTATGCAAACTATAAGCTTCATTCTAATTCCATACTCATTAACACTGCTCTTTTTGCTACGCTTCACACCACAGTTACATTTAAAACAGCTTTTTACACATAAATGAATTCAGTGTATGTTAAGGAAAGGCTTCATAGTGTACATATCCCACCACACTGTCGAAGAGCTTTTAATTTACCAGTAAACTAGAATGTCTTTTCAGTACAGTATTTCAGAAAAAATAAATAAACTAATGTATCTTAACCTTGACTCCTGCAATTTCCTGCTTCAAAATGATCCTGTTTCATCTATATTAAACAGACTTTATTATTTTACCTGACACCAGCATTTAGGACTTGATCCAAAGCCCATTAAAGTCAAATGATAGTCTTTTGATTTTAATGGAGTTTGTGCAATGCCAACGTCCCTTTGCAAGTCTGATTTTTCACCCATATGTACAAGAAACCTATTTCAATGGACTTTGAGACTTTTTCTCACTCCCCATGGTGGGGATGAATTTGAAGAACAGTGGGGGGAATGGAATTTTAGGCCTGATTGAAATCAAATCCTCATTGAAAGCAGTTGTGATACTGGAATTATTTTAATGAAATTGTATTTCAGAAAAAGATCATAAAGAATTTTGGTAATTTCTCCCCATTGGTAGAAAACTATCCATATGGAAATTATCAATTATGCAGATCAGTACATTATTTACTTTGCATTTTTAAGTTAGCAGTCTTGCCACAATAACTTTTAAGTTTCACCAATCTTTATTCAAATCCAAAGAGGAGCAGTTCTCGAAATTTTTCTTCTTAACACTTGGACAATTTAGTCTTATCAATTAAAATGGACAAATCCATCTTACATATATTAAAAAGGAAGCAACTCCAAGTAAAGGAAAGCATAGCTTTCAACGTACCACTATTTACAGAGCTGCTGAACTAATATAATATTTAGAAAATTGGCTTCAACCAAGTATCAAATATATATTAGGTAAAATTAGATATAGGTACTGTTTTAGTTATTACACTTCATTATTTTTATTCCAGAAACAAAAAATGGATAACTCTGTCAATTCTTACCAGTAATGAAGGAGTGTTGATATCTATATGTTCAAAGACTGTAAATTCCTTCTTTAATTTTACTGGTAGAAACCAAGGCCTATGCAATTCGGCTTTCACCCAATAGCGCACACTGCCATGTCTGCCTTCGAATGAGGTAGCAAGTGGTCTGTGCAGGACACAAAGGTCAAAATTGAGTAAAGTCTTTCTGCCTAATAATGATACAATTGATCAGGTCAGTGATTAGTATATAGAACTGCATTTTTAATGCACTGTAGTACGTAATGAAGCGTAACTTATTTGCAAAGTTTCTGTATCTCAGAAAAATTCAAGATTAGATATGGGAGAAAAAAGTCATCTCCAATTTATCCTACTACAGTTTTGCATATATTTTTCAAATCAATTAAAGAATTGCACTAGAAAATGGCAGGAGAGACCACATTTTCTTTAAGCTTAAGAGGTCACTTTCACATCTGGAGTAAGGCATGCCCTTTTGACTACCAATTAAAATTAACATTTTTATCAACCAATTAAATTTTGGCTACTGCATTTTGTAAAACATTGTCTATTATTTACTTGGTCTGTAGCGCAGCATCAGGTTAATTTTAGCTGTAACTCAGCACTTCCATAGTTAGGTTCACTTTAAGCAGAGTAAATATTCCAACTTGGAGTTCTGAAGAGAGGCTATTTTGAGCACCTTCTAATCTTCCTCCACCCCTGATGAGACAGCTTAAAACATTTATAATATCTCTGAATGTACACATGTAAGCACATATATTTATATATACACACATATGAAATCATCAAGACTACTCTGAAATTTGTTAAATCAACGAAGTCTATTTTAGAAACTGGAGGAAGAATGATGTGGGCAGTTTTTCCAGACTGCCAACCATTACCTTTCTAACTGTAGTATCATAAAATGAAAGATAAAGTATCTTTACAGTTCAATTATTTCCAATCAATGGTAGTTTTCTGTCACTTAGTTTCTTCTTATTTTTATCTAAATATGTTTTTTCTATTTAACCACATTCTGAACACCCTGTTATATTAAAGTATTTGTAAAGTTTCTGCATTTTTCACAGAAAATAATACTAGCCATGCTAGTGCTTTACTAGAATTATTCCTTCAGTTACAACTTTGACTTCTACATTTTGTCCCATATTTTGCAGAAGAAAAATCAGTAAGGGCACTGCATATCTTTCCACTGTTGCCCTCAAGTTTATGTAAATTTTGGATGTATTCTACCAACACAAAATTGCAAGTAGGCAGCGTCAAAGTTCAGGCTTTTAGTATCACCCTTTTTTTTCCCCAGTATTATTAAAAACTGGTTCCACAACTACTCCTTCACGTCACTTAAAAAGAACCTGTGCTTTGTCCAATGCTTGTGATAGTTGCTATTTGGCTGTTTCGCTTCAATATAAGCACATTAATGTTTCGGGTTTGGGTTTTTTTTTCCCCAACTCAAGGGAAAATCAGTATTGGCCTTACTACTTGTTGCAGTTGAGATATTCACTGAATGCAAAATTGCCTTCAAAATCTCCATGTTCGTAAGTCTTCACAGAGAACCTTACTCAAACTGTGTCAAAGTCTTGTGCTGTTCACATTGAAACTGTAGAAGTTTTTATCATCTGAAGATTCTGCTAAAACCAGCACCTCTAATAAACAGCTTTAGTATTAGGCAGTGAGCTTATTCACAGAACGTTGCCAAATATTCAGTGATTTTCAAATTTTTAATGACTTTGCTACTTGCCTTTCACAGAAAAATGCTCATTTTTCATCCATATTCATACTCTCTCTTTTCCTGTGTATTTAATTTTACTGGAACTTGTGTTCTTAGATCATTTCCATATTGGTTAGCCGACTAAGTATAAATCTTACACCCACAATGTCTGCATTACATATTTCAGACMAGAGTGGGGCAAGAATTTTCACCTTACTAGAGCAAACTTCTGCTCTTGCTCTTGGTTCACTTTTGTTTTCTAAAACAAATGGGATTAGGTGAGAGAATTCTGACTTTATCTACCCATCCTTAAGTTTATTTCCATCCAGACTTTCTGCATAAATGGCAAATCTGGGTACATACATCCTATTTACATAAGAACAACCTCCTCCTTTGTTGAAATCTAAGCAAACTTGCCAGTTCTGTTCCAGACTGAAGCCCAAACAATTCCACCGTGATCTTATCTACAGTTCTGCTGCTCTAGTAAATGGTTGAGCTAGAAGGTACCTCAGCCACTCTCTAGGACTCCAGTTACAGTTTAAATTCCTCTCCCTCCTCTTGCCAAGAGGAGATTGGAGTAAGTCAATAGGACTTGGTCAAAARAAAGTGAGCAACTGGGCAGCAATGAGCTCCTTTATTGTGAAAATTTGAAAAAAAAAAAAAAAAGACACGTGTATCAGTGTAAAAGCAACCTCTTCAGTTTAATGAGACTATGCTCTCTACTGCATGTTGGGGGCACAATTCCTACTACCATTGAAAAGGTTTCCCCTCCACCCACAGCAGGAGTTTTGGTCAGGTGGGTGGGCAGCAGGGCCCTACAACTGTGTGTGGGTACTTACGTCTGTGGAAGCTCAAAGCTGAATGCATATTCATGCCTTCCTGAATGGATGGTGTGAAGGCCTTCTTCTGAATTGTCATCATCTGGAAGAGAAAAAAAAAACAACACTCTATTTCACCTGAATGTATGTTATATATCGCATGGGCTCATCCTCCAGAAAAGAATGCATTTGCTCACACATTACAACACTCAAAGAATGTCATGTCCCAGAAACAAGGGTCTCCGGTCCGTTAGTTATTAACTGCTGGAATGCAGGGACAATTCTGATCAGCAGAAAAGTAGGCAAGATTGCCAGATCTGCCTTACCGACAAGCGCAGGTTAGTTTGCTTTAATTTACAATCCTGCCTCTGAACACTGACAGTTTCAACTGCTGCCACTTCACGGCCCGCATGCAAGATCTGTAATGGAAATCATGCTGCTTTCCACTTCRACTGCTACTCAGAATGAACTGGAGATGGCTCTTTACCAGCATTAACAGTACCAAGTCTGCTGCTTAAGATTGATTTAGTAATTCGCCTTCTTTGTATCTCCTGCCTGGCAACAGTGTCCTGACATTAATCGCGTGCACTAATACACACACACATACACACAAACGTGAGAAAAGAGTAAGAGTATACAAGCACCATGGAGAAAGTACCAGACAGATTCAGGGGCATAGAAAATGACAAGCTGCCCAATGAATGCTATCTACACCTAAACTTTTTCTTTTTTTAATAGGTCAACTTGATCTTGCTCAGACAGCAAGACCCAGGTATTTGCTGGTTTTATGCCAGGARTGCTGACCCTTATTTATGGTCACGACTACTTGTCCACCTTCAAATGCGACCAGAAAACTGCAGTTTACTATGACGTTAAAACCACAAAAAAGCTGACTTGGTCAAAATATGAAGCATACGAAAAATGACTGAGCACCTCGCACATAAAAAAAGGGCCGGAATTATAAAAAGGGACATAATGAGACAAAGTGAAAGGGAACGGCTTATGTGTGACGGTCGGAGACATTAATGGAGGACAGCAGRAGGGTTCTAAGTTTCTATTGTCCTACAGAAGCGCCGATGCTCTACTTCCTGCAGTGCAAATACCGACAACTGAAAAATAAATAAACAAAGACAACAAAAATTAATCCCCCAGCAGCAAGATGTGGAAATAAATGCACCTTCAGCACGCAGCATTACCCAACGTAAGTCAGGAAAATGAACTCCAAGGGCGAGACAACCTATCGGCGTAAGGGTGGACTTTTTTTTATTGTTGGCTTGCCTTTGGGGATTCTTCAGTAAATATGATTTAATCATTTGTGTTTAATTTTGTTCCGAAAGGGGGGAGCGCTGCTGTCGGCTGTGGCTGCGCCGCTCTCCGCCCGGCGCCCCCCCCTTCCTGCCAGCTCAGCAGTCCCGCCACGCCGCGGTAAACAAGTGCTGAGCTGTCAATCAGCGCGGGCTGGAGCAGGAGCCGACCGGCCTGAACCGGCGCGCGCGGAGCGCCGCCAGCCCCGCCGCTCTCACACACGCGGTGTGCGCTGCGCCCGTCGGCTCCGCGCCCCGCGGGCGGACCCTGCCGCAGCCTGCACCGAGCCCCCTCACGGACCGTGACCGGCGACCTGAGGCGGTGGGGACGTGACTGAGGGCAGAGCATCCCCCTGTCCTTCCTCTCGGAGGGGCTCTGCGCCGCGCCAGCACCTCAGGGAGCGTCCCCTGCCCGCCCGGGGGCAGGCAGCGAAACCTGCGCCCTCACCCCCACTGCCAGCGTCCCGCCAATCAGCAGCGGGCATCGCCTTAGCAACAGGGCAACAAACCGCGGCCGACCAATCAGGGGGCGGCGGGGGGCGCGGCCGGGCCGCGGCTCTGCGCTCGGGGCGCTCATTGAAACGCGGCCGCCGGCAGCGGCTCCGCAGGGCCTGTGTCCCGCCCGCTCCCACGCGTGCTGCCCCCGCCACGCTCCTGTCGCCCGGCGCTCGGAACGCGTGGGCCTGAGGTGCACGAAGTTATGCTCAGGCGAGTGATTTCTGAGGCGGGGGCAAGAGGCGAGTGGGAGCCGAGTCAGTCACCTCGTTAGCGAGGTGTGCGCCAGGCATGAAGGAAGAAATAMAATCCCCGAGCTATGCTACAGCGTTAAGCTCAGGAATAGTGGGTAATGGGCTCGGGGCGGCCCACAGTTGTTAAAAAATTACTTTTTTTTTTTCCGGAAGGAAGGAGAAATATCGTATCGCCGCCGTGTATATGATACATATTTAGAAAGAATAAAAGGGCAAGCAGCACAAAAAAATTACATAACCGGTTTTTAACATTATTTGCTTGCGCTGGGGAATTAAGTCATCGCCACCACCTGACGCGTGCGGCCAATCTGCGCGGAGCGGGCGGCGCACCCCCCTCCTCCAAGCCGGTCCCAAACAGGATTGAACCGCTTCGAACAAAGGCTGCGAAGTTCGGGGGAGAAATAAAAAAACACTGGGCCAGAACTCCCCAGAACCCCTGGGCCCCGGTGCTCCCACCCCGCCGGGGTGATGGTCTGCCCTTCGGGGAGACATCACGGCGGCTCGGGCGGGTACTGGGGAGCAGGAGGGTCTCACCTCCCCAATTTTGGGAAGGATGCTCCTATTACGCAATACCACTTAGCCCTTCCCCCCCCCCACTTTTGCTCCCCATCAAGGGCTTTTCGGACATATCTTCACATTACGGTGAACCCCATCGCCGAGCAGGGGGCAGGGGCGAAGAAAACTGAAGCTTTTTACCAGGAGAGGGGCAATAGAAAAATGAAAAAAAAAAATACACGTGGGATGATGATCTGTCAAAATAAGGCACGGAGACTCTTTTAAATCTGCCAATAACGAGCCATACTAAAAAAATTCATTGAATTATCACCCCGATCAACAGAACCCCGCATGTGTCAAWGTATGGGGTTTATGCTTTCTATGTGTTTCATGATTTGTTAAGTCCACTGTCTGACTGGCTCTGATGTTACAGATGTTTTGCTCACGGAAGGACAAATCTTACCAAATAGTATCAGGGAAAAAAAAAAAGGCACAATATTAGTAAAAAACTTATTAATAAACGGCCGTGCTCTAAGGGTCGCAGTTCAAGGGAGTCCTGCTTGCAGGTACTTTGCAAATATATCTCCTCTAACTCCATCGCCAAGATACGACCCTGGGCATTCCTACTCTCCAATGCACCCATTAAAAAAGAAAGGGATAAACCCACGAGATACAAAGATACGTGCTTTTTTTCCATAAAAAATATAAAGCGGACTAGTTAAGGGCACCTCTTACCTCTCTCGTGGCCGATCAGAATGTCTTTATGGTGGAAATACTCCACTTCTTCGGTGTAGTTCTGTGTATAGGCAGTGTTGGATCCAGCATTCCTCGATTCAGTCCAACGCACTTTAGCGTGTCCCCTCGCATGAATTTTAAGAGATTTCACTCTAATTTCCCCAGTTACCTCTAGACTGACCCTTCCTGAGACTGTATCCCCGCTAGAGTACACGGGGACATTGCTGTCATTGAGACAGTCAAAGCTTATCGTCAGACTCTTCACCTTCCCCAGCACCATGGTTTTATAGCAAAATGTACAAAAATAGACTGTAAGAAAAAAAAAAAAGGGGGAAGCGGGGGGACCGAAAAACAACCAACCCCGAGCCCCTGGGGCGCAGGGGTGCGGCGGCGCGGACCCTACAGGCGGCTCATGGGGGCGGCGGGCGGCCCCGGCCCCGGCCCCGGCGCGGGCAGCGCTGGTGCCGACGCGGCGTCACCCCACAAAGGCGCTGCCGCGGCGCCGCCGGCCCCGCCTTATAAGCCGTGTGACAAACAAGCGCGGCTGCGCATGCGCCGCCCCGCCCCGCCCCGCCGGGCAGCCCCGGTCCTGCCGCGCCGCCGCTGTGCTTGGGGACACGCCGGCCTTGGGGACACGCCCTGTTTAGGGAAAGGGGAGTCGGTGCTGCCMCCCGGCCGGGCTGAAACCACGCTGATGCTCTGTTGCTGGAGTCAGCAAATGGCAGATGATGGTAGTATTCCAGCCTCTGTAAAGGGATAAAAGTTGTACCTCACCATTCAGACCTTGTTCTGAAACTGGCAAGCTCTTCCTTGCTTTGGTCATTGGTTTTCGGTTTGGTTTGTTTGGTTTTGGCTGGTTGGTAGGATTTTGTTGTCTTTAGGGTTTTTTGCTTTTGTTTGGTGAGTTGTTTTTTTTCTGTTCTTTTTTGTGTGTGTGTGTGTGTGTAAAGATGGGAAAGAAGAGAGCAAAGCTTGATAGGAAGTGATAGAGAAACATGGTAAGAAATAAAAAAAAAAATAGTCCTGGCCTGCAGGGTAATAAGGATTGCATTACCTGAGAATCCTCCCTGGAAACTTTTGAAAATTAATGCTGAGTCATCTGATTTTAATTATTTCACTATCAATGGCTGCCCAAGTAATACTGCATTGCCTGCAAATCTTTCCTGGAAATCTTTCCAACTGTTGATTATTATTTTTTAATATTATTACTTTGGTGATACTGTTTCTCTGGTAAATGCTCTGGGTTTGGATATTTAATATTGCATAAGCTAATTCTTGCACACTTTCCTACTGACAACAAGGTTTTCAGTGAGAAGTATGATGGTGGTTGGTGATATCGCCCGAACCACCATGCTTTGGAGGGACTACACCGAGATGCACTGCTAAAATTTCATGCCAACAGTTAAGTTTTGAAAGCGTTTGCCTATTCTTACCGTTTCTTCTTAAATAAAGTCACAATTCCCCTGGCCTGACACCTGCTGGATGTTCTCGTGCTTTTTTATGTGGCCGAAGTGTCTTGCAGGTAAATTGGGACTTTCTGTGCTTTTGCACCATCTCGTGGTAAGCGTTGATACTTCCTTAGTTCATAGAATAATTGAGGCTGGAAAAGACCTCTAAGATCAGTGTTTTTCCTGTTGCTGTCATGACTTCAGGCTCAGTTGGAGTATGTGCTTGTGCTTATTTACACGTTTTTTCTATAATTTCAGAGATAAATGTGTCCTCCACGAGTCATAGAAACCACAGTGCTGTGGTTTCTGGTTGCTGTAGGGCTTCTGAAAGCTGGAAGCAAAGTGGAATGCAGCTTCCATCGATGGAGCTTGGGTCATATGTTCTGCCCTGCAGTTCTGGCCTGGTTCTTACTGTCCATCTGACCGAGGGCAAACCTGCGGACATGATAAAGAGCAGTTGTGTTTTGCAGAAAGTTGAAGGCGTAGATCTGTTATCCCAGTGGATATTCATCTGAATTTTAATTTTTTTTTTTTTTATCTAGATAGATAAGAAAGAGGATCATCCAGCAATTGTGGGGTACATGTGACATGCTATATATACTGCTTGCATTTGTCCATTCCAGAYTTGTTGAAGAAGAAATGCTTTGCTAAGCTGCTGCAAATGATCCCCTGTATAACCTGCAGACCTCATGTGGGAGGTCTTGCCTTCCCTCTCACAGAGATCAGCCGCCATCCCACACTTTGTATATGGCTGTATGTGATTTAAACCTGGACCACTGAATACACTGACACGATTTAGTTAAGCCTGTGTTATACATAATAAGCTTTAGATTGAGAGTTTTTGGAAAAATCTATGTATTTGGATGCATGCATTTCCCACATCCTGCCAAGAGTCACACATACACATTCAGCCTCTGCTGCTCCTTTAAATACTTCTGATAATGTGCTATTTATTTTAATTTTGTCCTCATAAGTTGTACGCTTCATGCCACCTTGTGGCAAACGTGTTGAAGTGCCAACACTACCTTTTGCCAGTCTCTGGCCTCCTCATTTCTGCAAAACTGGTATTTTTCTTTGAAGTCTTTTTGTCAGAACCAAAATACAAAATTAAAAAAAAAAAGTTAATTTTTCTTTTATTTGAATGGAGAACATACTATGAGCCAAACATACTTTAGCCAAAAGTATTTAGCAGTTATTTTCAGATGTTTAGTTAACCAAATGCTGGTTCTTTTTCATGAGTCAAGTTTTTGCATTTGTGAAATGAACCATCTTTTAGTTAAATATTAAAATTTTTATAGATCCTGACACAGGCTTTTAAAAATTGCATTGAAAGATGCTCTGATCTTATAATCTTAGATCAACAATAGGCAGTGAAGACTTTGAACATACATAAGGTATCAGGACCCTTCACTAACATTTTTCAGGCCTTGTGCCTGATACAGTCCCCATAAAAATACACACAAGATTAAAAAAAAAAAATGTCCCAACTTTTTTTCTTCTAGCTGGCAAAATCCATTAAGATGGTGCTCTGTCTGTTATTAGAGTCAGTAGCTCCAGGTAGATGGCAATATTCCAGCCTCTATAAAAACATAAAGATTATACCTCACTTTACAAACCCTCTCTTGAAGCTGGCAGCTCTCTCTTGTTCATTTTGTCTTTTCTTTTTTTTTTTTTTTTTTNTTACTATTTCTTTTTTTTTTTAAATATTCTTTATTATTTTAAAATAAGCAATATTTGTAAGTTTTTTGTGCACATAGATTTGCACATATCTAGAACATGCCTAGAACTCTCCAACCTCTGTGAATGTAATGTTCAGTCCATGCTGAGGACCACTCAAAATTCAGAATTTAGGTCCCTGTAGCATCTTAGTATCTACTTTGTCATTTTACTGTGCACTTGCTATAAGGACAGGTGTGATGCACAATGATCTTGACAAGAGTCATTAGTTTTTCTAAAAGAAAAGCCAGAAAAGCTTGGAATGTTTTCCTGGATCATTAATAAACTAGTGTTAGGAGGAGGATCCAAACTGTGCTCCTGTCTTCTTACAGACCTTCCTGGTTTGAGACTAGGCCTGCTTTGGTGAGGAGATAGTGTTTGCCCTGTGTGTCAAGCTGTTTTGTACAGCAGAGAATGAGCTAGATAGAGTGTAAGAGCAGATGCTATGTATTTTCTGAAGGGTAAAGTGCCCATATCAAAGTGAGAATCCTGAAAAGTAAACACATGCTCCAGGATGGTTTCTGCATTTTATATAGTGAATGAATGGAAAATGTGAAATGTTCTCATAATGGACTCATTTCTATTCATCCTTGTTGTGTCTGATCCCAAATCCATTAATAAAAATCAGAGAAATCAGTTTTCCCCTTGTCATACTTCTTGTGAGTCTCCATTTGTAAAATATTGTCACATTGAAGTATAGAATGTGAAGATAAAAATTTTTGTGATACTATGGATCTATGTACTGAGGAGCTGTTTCCAAAACTCCTGAATTCGCAAGCATGTCTACCGAGCTTCCTTTTGGTGTGATCTTTACTGGAATTGCTGTTCAGCTGTCAGAGCTGTGATAGGCAGAAGAGAAAATTTTGTCTAATAGGCTTACTTTGGGCTTGATTTAATAGCAGAGAATGTTATCACCARTGATGGAAAGAAACTTGGACTTTGTGAAACTGCTTCCTGAATTTTAAAGATTCAGGATCTGGGAGCAGCTTTTCCTGGTAGTATCTGTATCCTTGGATAATAGCATTTATTATTGAGTAACAATGTGCTGCACTTCTGATGATTCTGTTTTCAAAAGATGCACACTGTAAGGAAAGTATTCAGTCTCAAAACTCAAACTTCTTGTTTGCAATGTATAGTAGTTTGATTTTTTTTTTTAACTTCAAATTATTTTAGAGTAAGTTGAGTACTGAAATGTATTTACTCTTAAAAACAAAACTTCATGTAACTATTAATCATGTTAAACTGAATGTTTGGTTTGAGAAATTACTGCTAGTGTTCTCAAACTGAGAAAACAAACATATATAATACAGTTAGACACATATTTGAAACATATTTCTCCTGGACAGTATGAACCAAAGGACAAGTCTACCAGTGCAATCAGTAATAGCTAAACTTGTGCTTCAGAGATGATGATGGCACTCAAACGGAACAGAGACAAAAACAGTTTAGAAGGTATGTGACCATGATCTTTATCGGGTTTGGTTGTCCCTGTTGTTAGTCCCTGCTCTCCTTAAGGTTTTTCCCCCTTCTTGCCTTGCAGCTACTTCATCTGTAGGCTCCTGCCAGCTCCTCCATTTTGTTCCACTGTGACTACGCTGGGGAGTGTGCCTAACCCAGTCCGAGTCCATTCAAAGCCATTCAGTATTTAGCAATGTTGACCCTGGGCAAATGGCAGGTGCCCACCAAAGACACTCTGTCACTCTCAGGGGAGGCAAAATATAACAAAAGGCTCATATGTGAACACAAGGACATGGAGGGATCACATACCAATTACTGTCACAGGCCAAACAGACTCCACTTGAGGAAACATCTCTGCTGCTGCTTCTTCCTCAGAGTGAGGACTCTTAACGCTCTTCCCATGCACTGGAAGGGTCTTTCTCATGGGAGACAGTTCTTCATAAGCTTCTCCAGTGTAAGTCCTTCTCATGAGCTGCAGTTCTTCATGAATTGCTCCAGTGTGGGTCCCTTTCCATGGGTTGCAGTCCTTGAGGAACAGGCTGCTACAGTGCAAGTCCCCTGGCTGCTACAGTGCAAGTCCCCTGTGGGGGTCACAATCCCTACCAAAAAAACGGTTCCATCATGGGCTTCTTTGTTCGCAGGGCCACTGGTCCTGCTAGGAGCCTGCTCCAGTGCAGGTTTCCCACAGGGTCAGAGCGTCCTTTGGTCTTACCSCTGCTCTTCTGTGTACTTCCATGGACTGTGGGGGGACAGCCTGCCTTACCATGTTCTTTATCACAGGATAGARGGAAATGTCTGCACTAGTTTCTGGAGCACCTCTTCCTACTATTTCTTCACTGACCTTGATTTCTGCAGAGCTGTTCTTCTCACACATTCTCATTCCTCTCCCTGGCTGCAGTTGCTGTTGCAGCTTTTTTCTCCTTATAAAATACRTTATTTCAGACTCAGCGCCATTGCCACTGATAGGCTTGCCCTTGGACAGTGGCAGGTCCGTCTTAGAGCTGGGTGGCCTTTAGATCCATGCCAGAGCTGCAGAGCCTCCATAGCTGGATCAGGGACATGGTCATGTATGAAAATGTGGGATGCCTTTGTCAAGGTGTCTTGGGGTTATGAGAAAATGCAGGATTATGAAATCCAAATGACCTAGGAGTCATTAAGCTACAAAATAATGCGGGCCACAAATTGTATTGGAGCCTAGGAGCAAAATGTTACACAGCTTTTCTGATAAGGTTTGGCCATAGCTGCCAGACTAAGAAGGACTTAACTTTGTACCTGGGTTGCAGTGGTACTAAGGACAATGCTCTCATTAATTTTACTTTTGTATCCCCTATTTTTATGTTTATCTCTTCTTACTGCAGTGTACGGAGAAATCCTGTGATAGATATGGCTATACAAAGTCCCTTTTTATGCAAAGATTGTATTTTTGTCACAGGATCTTTCCCAACATGCCATGACATTAGCTCAGTTGGTCAGAGCATAGTGCTAATAATGCCAGCATACTGGCTTCCTTTTGTGGGGCCATTAACTTAAGAGTGGAGTCAATGGTCCTTTTATGTCCCTTCTAACTCACTCTGTTCTGCAATTCTAGAACAAAAACACTAGAAAGATGTTTGGAATATTTGAAATAGAGTTTTCTAAGAAAACTAAGATTTTTTTCATTATACTTTCTTTTGGTTCATGAAAGRACACCTGTCAACTCCATGTTTCAAAATGTTAAGATATAACTGTGATTTCTATCTCCAGAAATAAGTTACTATTCCTTTTAGTAAGCAAGAATTGTCGGGGAGCTGAGACCTTTTATTACACTAATTTGTAGTCTGGAAAAAGAACAGACCAGCATTCAGTGCACCAGCAGTATTTTTAGAAGTAAAGTGACTGTGAAGCAAGACCAGTTCTGTTTCAGGGCATTTCTTTTACTTCATCTCTCTGAGATAAACTAATAAGCACATATAACCTGCCTTTATTAGTGAGATAAGCACTTCAACGTCAAGACTGATGGTTATACTGATGGCATGGTGATACTTCTTGCTTTATTCCTGTCCTCCTGAACAAAGTGGAAGCAATGAATGCCTCTCTCCTTTTTGCTGGTGTGTGCCATTAAAAAGTGAGGACATGGGCTCTTTCTCTGCTCAGCAGATGTGTGTGGGGTGACTTACATGGCATGCAGAGGCTCAGTACTTCAAGTCAGACTTCATGCCTGGGCCAAAAGCAAAACAGCACGTGTGAAGGTGTTCAAACACAAAAGGACAGTGCAAGGTGGTCTGCTGACTGTGTCAAGAATTTTTGGTGCCAGATCCTCATTACATTCACAGGGAAGAATTTTTTCATCATATCCAATCTAAACTTTCACTATGTCAATTTTAAGCCTATCACAACATACCCTTGTCAAAAGTCCCCTTTTTCCTTATTCCAGCCAATTAGAGTTCAGAGATTGGGCATTTGTTGGCTACCAATCCTTTGGGACACAAACTGAAAGCACAATTATGCCATGATAGCATTCTGTTTGTATGACATGTATGTCCATGGGCACATGTGTGTCAGATTTTTTAGGGGCAGATTGCAAGGCATGGCTACTCCTCTGCTTCATTCATGGCAGATGTCTGGCAGATGACAGCACTTCATCAGTGCTTTCTGCACAGCCCCTGGCAGTGTGCTGGGCACTCATGGGGTTCAGGTATCACTGTTCATTTGTGCACAGTAGGGTCCCCAGAAGGGACTTTTGCACGTTGTCTCTGAAACATCATTTCTCTCTAGGCTATTGTAGTTGACAGAATTACTTCTGGGTTCCTCTCAGGTGTTCTGTGTTTAAAAACAAGGGACCAGTGTTGATAGTGCTTTCAGGGGTTTTATAGGGTTGCTCTTTTCCATATGTGTGGAATTCTTTTCATATAAGGATCATATAACAACAGGAGAGGTTCTAGGCAGGTAAGTAAAATTGCAACAAATCTAATTGATGCAGCAAAATTTGTACTATTTCATTTGTGTGGTAAAATACATGTGCAACTCATCTTTTCATGAAACCTGACATGCCAGAAAATGCTTTTATTTTTTAAATAATCTAAAATTTTCCTCTTTCCATGCTGTGGATCCAAAACAAACAGATTCATTTCCCTGCCACATCAACTCAGCAGTTACGCAGCAGCAAGAAAAGTCTTCTCTCTGTCCTCAGGATGGTTTGTGGGCTACCACAGATAGCTGCGGATGCACAGTAATCTTGCTTAAGCATCTCTTTCACAGATGCCTACTTCTCCATACATACTGTGTTTGGACTTAGCAGAGGTGCCTGGATTCAATTATGGAGCTAGGCATTTAGGAGAAACATGTAGTTAGAGTTTCTCTCTGCTTTTCCATGAAGCAGACTGCCACCTTTGGTCAAGTGATACTTTTCTATACAGAAAGTACAGTAACAGAGATGTAATCACAGTATATACRTACATAAATGTATATTCCTCACTCTGCTCTAAAGCAATTGGAATCTCAAAACTCATCGAAAGGCATTGTTTCAGGAGAGGTGATATACAGTCCACTGACCCAATCCCAGGAAGACAGAGGTGTTTTCCCCTGACTCTCTCTGCCCCAAAGTCAGAAAAATGGAATAATCACATATTTTAGGTTGGGTTTGGTGAATTTATAGTTGATAAAGGCAGTATAATAAGCACCTTTGTCCTTCTCCTCYGACCTCCAGCAGAGTGTCTTTGTGCACATCCACATTTCCTTGGCTGACGAGATTTATAACAAGACATGTTGTGCAGGATGAAGAGAAAGGGGTGAGGCTAATGACTGGTGCATTGTTATGAAGACAACAAGGTGATCATTGCAACATGGCTGCAGATKAACTCATACCCTGAAGTTAGTAACGTTCTCCTTCACTCCCTTTTTGACTGTGAGGGTGACAAGGTTATGAAGGAATAGAAGAAATGCTCCAATCTTTCTTCTTACTCCAAGAGATTACACCTTCCAGACATAGTCATAGATAACTCACTGAAGTCACCAACAGAGTAGAATAGAGAACATAGAAATTACAAAGAAGTGAAATACTAGGTGACAAAATTTGTAATGACATTAATATATTCAGATCAATGTATATGCTGCAGTTTAAGTCTGGGCTTTTTTTCCTTGAAGTTTCTGTATAAATGAATAACCTCATTTGACAGTCAAATTGTTAATACACATGGTTAAGTGCCTTCCTTGAGTCAATCTTACACCCTGTGAAGATTGCAAAAGAGGAGTCCTTTTCAGCAGTGTGGAAAAATTGTATTGAAAAATATAATGTAGCTGAGCAGGTTTGAAGACGGTACTCTGCTAAGACTGTTAATTGCAGTTTCATTGGCCTGCTGGAGATATTGAAAATCGCCAACACAGTGAAGACAGAAACTAACACGCCTCCCATTGAATCTACATAAGGAGAATGTCATGTGGTCCTTAGTGTTATGCTGTTTCTGTCACCTGCATGGCTAAATCTGATTAACAGGTGTGCTACCTACTGCCTTTTCATCCAACATGGGCAGGGGTTAAAAATTGCATTTTAAAAGAGGAAAAGAAATGTTGAGTTTTAAGGACCCACGTWACTTGCTAACGAAGAGAAATTCCTTGCACTCTGGCAAAGAGATGCACAGACATATTTCTTGGATTGATTGTGGCTGGTGCACAGAAGGACTCCTGAAAGATGTAATGCTTCACTGATAGAGGGTGTTGATTTATCCTTCAACAACAACTTAGAAATTGTTGCAACTTCTCTACTTAAATAAATCAGTCACGGAAGGATCTTGCTACTGTATAACATATGGAGTTGTCAGTAGTTTTTGTCTTTGAAACTGCTATTAATATCTCTTGGGAAAGAGTGACACAAAGAAGCAGCAGAGTAGTAACTAACATTAAGAAGGGATAGATTAAGGGAATAGTATGGGCCTTATTAAGGGTTATATTAAGCAGCTAAATTAAGGAAAACATGATGTCTGTAGCTGATATATGTTTTCATTAGGGCCAAACTCTCAGATCTTCAAGCCCAAGCTCCTTGCTAGGATTTCAGTGAGGCTCATGTGGCTTCAGTAAAGTAGTTTTAAAAATTAATTGATGCTGGAACCTCAGAAGTGATCCTCAGGAAGGGTTGCAAAGGGAGAAATTCCTGTTTCCTGCTGAGGAAACAGAGGAACAAAAAAAACATCCCAAATCACCCAACAGTTTCATGTCTCCTAATGTTAGAGTTGACAGAATGCTCTTAGCATTTTTTTTCTTGTATTTCACTTCTTTTTACTTTTTTTTTTTTATTGTAAAAGGAGTAAACCCCTTAGCATTGTACAGTAAAATGAGTATATGAAGCATTAGCTGAGCAGAAGTTGTCCAAAATAATAGACCATAAGAAAAGCAGACAAACTTGATTAATGTAATACACAGTTTGGTAGTTCAGCATAATGCCCTTGCCAGCCATCAAGAAATTGTTATGAAACTAACCCTGAATGATAAAATGCTTAAGAAATTTTATGTGGAAAAGTTGCTGAAGAACAAGATGTCCCACGGCAAGGTCTTTGGCAAAATTATGTATGTCATCTCTCAACTGTAGAGCTATTTATTGTCATTCACCACAACTGCTTTTGGTTTTATATGTGGTTCTGTGTAGTTCTATATGAAAATAAAGCATAGTTAGCAATTGGGGCTTAATTGAGTGAGCTTGAGAAAATTCTAGAGGATTTTGTCTCTCAACAAASGGGTTTTTGTGTGGATGGATTTTTTCCTGTTTTTAATCTAAAGGAAATTTCTTGTGTATAGGACAATATTTCCCCCTATAATAGGTTCTAGCATATGTACCTGAGTAAAATAATCAAAATTAAGTATGTTTGATGTTATCACAAGTAATATGGAAAAAAGCAACTGTCATTAAAAGGGAAAAAAAAGTTCATATGTTGTTTGACTATATACTAAAATGATTACATTTTTGTTATTCAAGGAGAGCAGTTACAACAGATGATACTATTTCTGTAGGTCCCAATGCAAGCACTTATACTGGTAGCATCTGAAATTGCAAAATCGTGGGAAAAGAAGTATGTAAATTGGTTTCAGCTCGCAGTGACTAGTGTTATTAGTTTAATTACATTTCAATAAATACTTAAAGCAGAACAAAAGAAGAATAAAATGAATGAGGATATGGTGAAAACTGGGGACACTGTGAAAAGCTTTTATGGCAATTCATAGGAGCTCTGCTAATGTTTATAGTTTCCAGGCTGTATTCATCTATGGTGCTCTGTATTAAGCTACTGTTTCACTGAGCTCATTCATATTGAGGCAATCTTGCTGAAACTGCCAGTTTTCATTTCAGGTAATTATGAATTTTGAATAGCCCTTGAGTTATGTGAGTTAAGTTTGTTACTTTTTTTTTTTAACACGTCCATTGGCTGTAAGAAAGGAAGGCAATAATTAAGTGATTTCGCACATTACTTGAAACCGCAGCTTTTCTCATTAGCTGGGGTGTATTGCCATCTGGTGGCCATTGTGTGTGTTTCAGAGAGTGCAGATTTGGTCTCATTTTGTGTACTTCATATTCATATATGAATTCATATAATTTCAAAAAGAAAACATAAAATCAGCAGCTGTATAAAAATATTCTGATATGATCTCTATAATATGGCATATATAAAATATCCTGTACTAACACATAGGTTTTATGAGATAAGGACACTTGTGCACAAATGCCACCTAAAAGCCCTGTTGACCTCCATAGTAATTAAAACACAAAGTGACATGCAGCTTCAGGTATTTACAATTCTGTAGAATTGTAGCATAAGAGCCAAAAGTAATTTTCAGTGATCATAAAATGGAAGAAGTTAATTGAGATCTTGAGGTGCTCTTTGAATTATTTCTTTTTCAAATGAGGATGCTGTCTCCTACATTCAAGTGCTAATAACAGATGCTATTTATTAATTTCATTGATACATTTGTGTGTTTCACTTTGCCATTTAATTTTACACATGGTGGTACTTCTATCAAAAATGTAAGTTTCAGTGTAACTAAAGGTGTCACCTTGAGATTTCAGTTTCATTCTTCATCAGCAGAAATAAGTAACTCTTACGTAAGGTTTGTGATTTGTTTATGGCTTGGTGAAAGCAATCATTAACATCTTCTTTGTCATCCACCTTATTTATGCTATGTTTGTAAAAATCATTCAGAAAAATGTTTAGCTCAGCATCAGGATAAGGTTTTATGCAAGTGAATTTTAGATAGGGAGAGGAAAAGATGTCTATTTCAGTGCAAACCCAGAAGAAAATTTTACCCATTTCTATTGATGAAAACTTTTGGATTAAAATTTTATATGATCCTTGATTCAACAAAAAAGTAAGCATACTAACAGTAGCAAGATAGCAAAAGGGGAAGACACTTCTAAAGGTGAGAAATCTAAATGTATGTTTATGAATTTATATGTTTTTTAATTCCCTGTGCCTGCCCCATGACATGTGTCCGTGTTTGGATGGTAGGAAATAAATAGAAAGTAATTTCCTCTTCAGTTATGGTGCTCACGTCATGTCCAGCATCCTCGCAGTGCTCTCGCTTTGGCTTGTGATACACTTTTTATTGGATTGTCATCTCCCATCACTGACACTGAGGTTATTGTCTGCCACCTTTCCTTCACACAAACTTCCATCTTTATTTCTGTTGCTGTTTGCACTGTTTGGTACTTTGAGCCTCATTAGCTACAATCCCTTTTTTTCTTGTCTTGACGTTATCCATGCTTCTTCAATATATACTGGAATAAAAGTAATCCATTATAATGCTGCTTTAAATCAAAACCTTTAAAAATACATATTTTGGTGTTTTCTAAATATTTTGTTACCAGAACAATGAAACATTTGAACTATTTTGAAACAGGCCTTTTCCTGCCTTTTTTTTTTTTTTTAAAGCGTATTCCTTCCTGTCACACAGCACTGCCAGCAAACGTGCCATTGCCTTCCCTTGATGAATATCCATTCTAGTCATAAAGATGGCATTAAAGAAGGTATCCTCATTTCTCTAAATGTAGTGAAAACTGGTGTAAAGCTCAACCTTTCGCTTTTGCATTTTTTACAGAAGAGTCAGTATCTTGTAACCTCCAAGAGCAGCACCTTCAAGGCAGCTAGCTCATCTCAGCTGACTGGGAAACTTGGTGGCAGCTAGATGTGGGACCATTGCTGGGATTGCCTCTCCCAGCTGGATTCCACTCTGCCTCCTTCACCATGGCCGCTAGGTTGATTTGCACCTCGGGACTCATTGAAATGCTCATTATATACAAGATCTCCTTTTGCTGTCTGATGAAACACTTCTAGGCTCCTATTGTTTTTAATTTCAGAGAAAGCAGTGGGGTTGTTGKTAATTATGGTCCTTTTCTATTTATGCTAGGGATGATCCCTTTTTCTATTAAAAGCACAGAAATGTTCAAAATGCCCTTGCATTTCAGCTCTTACCTGGAATGTGCCCTAACCAAAACCAGGAGCAGGACTGAGTACCTGCTATGTTAGATTTGAGAGTTCAGCTCTACATTTCTGTGTCCAGGTCCTGCCCATGAGAGGAATGAGYCACTGTAATAACTACTGGGGGAGGGAATAAAATGGAGTAGTCTGCAATAAAAAATTGTCAGAGCAGGTTGCCCAAAGTATACTTTATGTGACACATATAAATCTTTGGACTGATGCTGGAAGTGACACATTAAGTTAGAGATAATTAGTCTATCATTGGGTATGGCAGTATATGTAACTCATTAAAAGTTAAGGTATTAATGAATGTGTTGGACCTTAACAGGTGGGTAGATGTGTACCTCCCCGCTCGATACCACAGGTCTGTGGTAGTTCCTCTTACCAGCACACTGGGGGCTCAGTACCTTCTTTCATCATGGTCAAGAGCAAGACTTTCATGCAGCTGTAGCCTTGGATACCTAGAGGTCATGCTTCTGCTCAACCGAGAGGCTGGCTCAGCCACCATCAGCCAGCTGGTAGAGAATTTGCAAGAGCACTATTGCCAGCAGACACACTTTGAACAAAATACATAAATACCTTGTTTGCCATTTGAAAGTGAACTTCTTAGGAGTTTCAGCCAGGGGAACAAAGATAGGTGTATGCATTAATTAATAATTCTCTGGTTGGGGGCATGTTATTTCCTGGAGATTAGAGATACACTAGGATATGTAGAAGAGATAGATAGATAGATAGATAGATAGATAGATAGATAGATAGATAGATAGATAGATAGATAGATAGATAGATAGATAGATAGAATAACACTATTTAGGATAGATAGAATAACACTATTTAGGATAATTAGGATTGAACTAGAATGTTATCTAAGCAAGGATGACAGAAGCTGTGGGTTCTAAAATGGTTGGAAAAGAGCAGCATGGAGAGATCCAGTGGCCTGCTTTGCTCTGAGGACCAGAAGAAACTTCCTGATTCCATGATTCATTCAGGGATTGGAAAACCTGAATGTGTACCAATAACTTAGGGGGTAATGGTAGTGAATTTGGCTGCCCAAGGAAGCATTGCTGTTCTTTGAGGAATGGGTGGTAGTGTGAAGTTAAGTGGGAAGAGGGCGTTTGCATATAAGTTTATGTAAACCCCTTTATTTATAGTACTTACAGCCYGCGTTTAAAGGAAAAAAGATTCCTTGGATAACAGGAGGTGTTAYGAAGCACTTTTCCAGTGCCAGTCCTGCTAAAGGAACAGTTTTATTGACAAAATGTTTTTAGGTTTTATTGACAAATGTTTTTTGTAGGTGACAAAGCTATCTGCTGCAAGTATCAGTAAAGAGATCATACCTAAATTAAAATAGCATGCAATAATTCAACTAATGGTATCTGAATTCCAGTTTAAAGATTAAAAAAAGAATTAAAGTACTTAGACTGAAATTCTGCAGAGAACCAAGAAACCTTTAAGGCTTGGCTTTCCAAAATAGCCAAGTATCCAGAATGCTATGCTGAATTGGAAATCTTCTGATTTACTGAGAAGCATGAAGTGGTGACCTCGTACCACCTTCCAGTATCTGAAGGGGGCCTGCTGGGAAGCTGGAGAGGGACTCTTCAACAGGAATTGTAGTGATAGGACAAGGAGTAATGGGTACAATTTGAAAGAGGATAGGTATTAGGAAGAATTTTTTACTGTGTGGGTGGTGACACACTGAAATAAGTTGCTCAGGGAGGTTGTGCATGTCCTAAACCTGTCAGTGTTCAAGGCCAGATTGGATTAAGGCCTTGAGCAACTTGACTTAGTGAGAGGTATCCTGGCAGGGGGAATTGGGACTAGATGATCTTTAAGGTTCCTTCCTTAATTACAGATCCTCCCTAATGATCTCATAAACTAAATAGATGTAAATTTCTTTGTTGTCATCAGAGTCCATGAAAATTTCACAAACACACATACACATAGACTCACAGACACACACACACACACTCACACACACACACACAAACACTTTTCTCCCAAAGCACATTCTTTCTTATTTGCTTGAAGAAATATGGGGCAAAAATCAGTTTTGTCCTTACAGCTACTTCGATTTATTCTGTTTGTTACATTAGATTCTCCTATAGCTGTATCAAATTGGTACTCAGATCTCTAGGGGCATTTCATGTATGTACAATTTAGAGAATGAAGTTAAACTTCTTAATGCTGTCGTTGATGAAAATAAGCAATTGCCTTTGTACTTAAGGTAGATTTCTCAGTAAAGACTCTGTAGGAAAAAATACATCAATATGACAAAGGAGCCCTGTGATGTATACTATTAAAAAAGGCAAAATTTTATCATTTTTTTTTCTAGTCTTCTAGCTATGTAAAAAGAACAAGAAATTAGCTTGGCCAAAAAGCTGGCACGTTCTTGTGGATCATGACGCTGCTTGTCAATATTACCTTTATCATCAGGGTAGGGACAGTAAAAGCGCTGTATAGAACATCAAGCCTACTTTTTGGTATTTCTTGAACCTTTTCTTTCATGAACTCTAAATGATGACAGTGGTGGAACCTATGGCTGTGATGAAACACGTTTGCAAAGCACATGTCATATATGCATGGAAGCCACAATAAAAATGCCAAAGCAGATAACMTGTGGTGGGACCTGTACTTGGAGGGAGACCTGTTTATTAAATGCTTTGTGTCCTTTGAGTGGAWGACATAATATAAAGACAAAAACAAACAGAAACTTTCTGTTTTTTTTAACAAGCAGTGCATCAAAGCTCGAAACACAAAGCAATTTTTAGTTGCCTTTCTAGCCCAATGCTGGCAGGGTTCTGCTCAAATAGCTCTTGACTTGCTCCATACTCTTGAGAATCAGTAAAAAAAAATCTGTCTGGTCTGAGGACTTCATTTGCTGCACAGTCTTTCTGTAACCATTTCAGAAACCGAATTATCTCACACTGTGCAAATGGCATCTTCTCAGCCATTCATTATAAGCTCATCTGGCCAGTTCTCTCTCCTGCTGAATCTTCAGCCAAGTGATTCAATAAACATTTCTTACATTCTTCTGATTTTGTACTCATTCCTGTTGTGAAGATCAGGGATAATTGTCTATTTTTCCCAAAATGAGCTTATAAAATTGGGAAAAATATCACACAAAAGCAAACTGAATTCTGCCTTGATTGGTCAAGGTTTTCTCTCACTTGATTATAAGGATTATTTTTTATGATGTAATGTAAATGGTCCCTAGTAAGTTTAATTTTTTGACATATTTATGTACTGGAGTAGCTCTTTAGTCAAAATCATGTCTCTAGTTTTACTACAATTGAAGATACCCTGCTTATTAAAAATGAGTAGACCCTAGAAATATTCTGCTCTGAAACTGATGGCGTTGCCTGCTGATTTTTAAATTCTCTGACTCAAAAATGCTAATTCCTCAGTAGCAGCTTAACTTGTACCGGTGTGAGGGAGAAAGCAGAATGTTTGGATCTCAGCACCTACATTTGTAGGCACATATATTTTAATATATGCAAAGCCTTCTTTCCCCTGTGTTTGGCATTTATCAGCAGCAGCATGTAGGTAGCCAGTACCACAAAGTTCTGGGTGAATCCTTCAGGAAATGTGTAATAATAGTGCTGCTATTTGCGTACTAGTAATAGTAAGCTTGGAGAAATGAATCGTTTATTTAGAACTTAAGTATTTCAGCAGCCTTCCTATGCATGTTGTTCTCATTTATTTAGCTACTTCTGATGTTTTACAGGGTTTATTGTATACTATTTAACTTTTCTGTTTTGTGATTTGTATCCATTTATTTGATTGTGATTTCACGCATTCTTCCTACTCTTGTTACTTCATTTTCTATTTGTTCTCAGGCTGTACAGTTATCGAGCCTTATCTGAGGGAAATCCCTGATGGTTCCTGCAAGGTAGAGGAGCAGGTTGATGACTGCTTTTCCAAGCAAACCCTTTCTGAACAAGTCTGATTTACTGCAACTGCTTATGGCACACCTGGCTTTTAAAAAAAAATTTGTAATGGAATCTCTCCATAGTTTATTTACTAGATATCAGCTAAAATATTAAGACATATTGAGTGCATGAAATTTTTAATTGCTGTTTAGGTTCCATAAAAGACAGTATTCGTAACAGAAATTGCCACCTATGAACCAGATAAAAGACAAGAAGCGTATTTCAAGTAGGTCCTTGTTTAGGGTTTGAACTGATATCCTTTATTTCTTGTAGAGAAACCAACAAAGCAAGCTTTTTAAAGGCAGATAAGAGGTACCACAGAGATTGTGCTGAGTTAGATGTTGTCACAGAAGAGGTAACATAGAAGTAATTACAGCATCAGGTTGCTACTTGGCCTAATTAAGGTTTTCGATGTCACCTGTATATGCAAAATGTTTTTGCATCTCAGAAAATTTTAAAACGCTGCCTTTGAATTATTGAAACTTACAGTCTGCAAGTGGGGTATGGTAGTTTTTATCTGGAAGAACTACAACATTCTTCTCCAACAGCAAGACCTTGCTGAGCAGGTCCTTCCACAGGAACTGCTTTTGTCTCCTGAGTTTAAAAGTGCTCAGAAGGCAGGGAGAAGAGGTGAAAGAAACACCTCATTGAGGGATTGAAGCTTCAGCACAGCTCATAGCAATAGCCTTAAACATGCAGAAATGGATGTGAATGTTTATGCTACAAAAGAAAGCAGGAAAGCAGGTGCTGTTTCATTGCTAAGCACAGTTCTCTCTGTCAAATTATGCCTCTTTCAGGTTAAACAGAAAGCTTATCAGGGAAAGAGGGTGTGCTTCATCTTCTGTGTATACAGCTTCACGCTGCCAGTCCTGGTCTAATAGTGGAAATGGAAGTATACAAATCTTGGTGTGTGTGCTATTTTTATTTTACGGCTAACAATGTTCAACAGTTCATTCACCTGTCAGCCTGATTTTCCCATGAATGCTGACATGATTGTTTTGCCCTGTTTTCCTTTTTGGGGATGTAGTGTTTTCTGCCTACATTGTCCCTTGGGACACATTTCAGTCTCTATGTATTTTTCCTGCAATAGTATAGTTTTCTGGTYTTTTTTCCTATTCACTTTTCTCCTTTGTTTATTCCTGAGGTGGGATTTCCTGTGTGGCTTTTCTTCTCTGCTGCCACGGTGTTTCTGTATTTTACTTACCAGCACTTTTGTCTTCATCTTTTCCCTTTTCTCGTGTCTCAACAGTATAGTTTGTCTCTCTGCCCATCTGCTGCCACTCTTCCTCCCCCCATATGTTATTTCTGGACTAAACCCAAAAAAAAGTTATTGTGATACCTTAACAGCAAGAATTGCAATGTTTAACTTCTTCATGCCTTTACAAGACAGCAAGACCAAGCCATTTTTAAATCCAGGAGTGTAGAGCAAGTCCCTGTGAAAGACCTTATAAAATTTTGAAGCAGCAAATCATAATGTGTGACCTAGGACGGGTAGGACTTCAGACACAGCATACATATTAAAATATGTTTTGTATAGGTGCTGTGGAATTTGTGTATAAGTTTTGGAAACATAGCAGAGCTCAGTCTTTGCTTTTATTCATAAAGAGTAGTTTTTTGCTACTATTTAATTGCCTTTTTAGAGCACATGCCCCTTGCCTTCCACACAGTACTCTCCACACCCAAGAATGGCAAAACTTGCAACTGTCCAGTTGGCAAAAATAAGGTTTACAAACCAATAATGTAGGGAAGGAGGTTGGATACCTATTCCTGAAGTAGTAGTAGTTGGATAAAATAACCTTTAGTTTAGATTGGGAAGGGGAATGATTTCTGACATGTGCAAGCAGGAGAGACCATGTGGCATGTTACATTTACATACCTGACTTTTTCCTTTCCCCCAGTCACCATTCCTTGTGTCAAAATACACTCCTAAATGTACACATTATGTACAGGCTGTGGTACTAACAGAGCCACTCCTGTTCTGGAATGTGATCCAAACATGATGCATCAAGCTTGTGTAAAAGAGTTCTGGGTTTTTTCTTCCCTCTTTCCTTTGGCAAGAAACAACTGCAGTCAGCTGTTCACAGACCCTTCATCCATTATCAAGTTAGGTTTGTCATTCTTCACCAAAAATAAAGTGTGCAGTGAACACCGGTATTCAGGAACCATCTGTGTGACAGTTCAGCAGAGGGCATCCAGATTATTAGCTCAGTCTTGTTTTTTTTTTTTTTTTGTAGAACAGGGTAGGTCAGATTGATACCAGAAACATGCATGTACTTCCCCCCTGCAAAGGAGCAGAAAAAGAGCCAAAGATTTAAATTATTTACACAGCTGGCAATTCTTTATTCTTGCCTTAAAAATTTGACAGGATGTAGGAACACACAAGCCAGCTGTATGACAATCACACCTCCCATATGTCCAAGACAGKTCCTGTTCATACCCGCAGAGTAAGCTCCCATGCCTTATGCCGAAGATGAGGGTTGGCAGACATTCTAGCACAATTGCTGTTGAAGAGGTCTGCTTCAAAGGCAATTAATTTCTATTAAGCTTTAGAAAAAAATAGCGACTCATTGTGATGAAGTGTATCATCAGTCTGGTTTTTATGGAKTTGAAAGTAAAATTTAAATGTGTGTCATTTAAAAATTTGGGTATGATATAAGCGGAATTTCAGCACAGCAGTATTTCTTCCTAAGAATCACTCTCATTAAAAATGTGTTTTAAACTTACAATACTGTGCTGTAAATTCCTTTGAAATACTTGTGATTTTTAAATCAGCAGTTCCTGTGTATTGATTTCAGAGTTACACTGCTGCATTTCTAGTTGGAATTTAAAACCAACACAGGTCCTGATTATCCAGCATCTACCACTAACTCTCTGAAGTGTCAAAGTTTGTAGGTTTTTTCTTTTCATAACATGCTAAATTAAAATGCAGCCTCTTTTCCAGGAATCAAGAGTACACATAGAGTCTTGCAAAATATACCTGCAATGCAATATTATTTCATGGCCATAATTTCTAAGGGTATGGTGGTATCCCCTGAGTGACTTGCTTACAATGTGTTGTCCTCTGGAGAGACATTATTTGAATCCCCCACAGATTACCTGCAGCACAAGTTCTGATGTGCTGATTACCTCCACCTGATTCTCTCAAGTACTGGATACYCTTCTCCATGGTGTCACGCCTGCCTGGGTGCAGATTGTCCTTGAGAGAGTACCTTTGTCTCACACTTCATAAGAGTCACGTCCAAAGGCTGAGAGTTTTTGCCCTCTTCCCAGTCCCCTCATCAATGTCCATAGCTGGGACAGGTGCTTGGTTTCACCACCATTTAGTCCCCTGTAGGTCCACATGAGGTCCAATGTACACAATCCATGTGGTGGAAGTTTGTATGGAATGTGCCATTGTCATGTGCCAACTCATTGGCATTGATGTCCATGAAAGGAGGAGATCAAACAATGCTTCAGCTGACTATCCGACTCCAGCAATGTGATGATCATCTTTTTTTCCCTCCTTAATGACCTGCACTTTGCTGTGGAAAGACTGTACAAGACTGTGGAAAGACTCAAAAGGCTTCAGCAGAGWAGAGAAGTATGTTCAGTACCCCTCTCGTACGGACCAGAATCTCTGCATTGGGAGCAGGTACCCCCCTGTTCAAGAGAGAGGGTACAAACCACAAGGTGTTTTTTGCTGTATGATCACAGAGAAGACATAAGGAAGTGGGATGGAAAACCCACCTCTGCCCTGGTACATGAGTTGAGAGGAAGAACAAACATCAGGGGAAATTCTTCAAGGCTAAATGCAACTCGGTTTCCAATGAGCAAGTCCTCAGACAGAATAAAAGGGCTGAGGTAACTTCTGGTGCTGGTGAAAGGATCTCCAGTTCATATTTATAAATGAACAATGAGTACCATGATCAGAACTAGAGAGGGCCTGCCTCCAGACAGGTGGAGGAAAGGGACAATCAAATCTGTAGGGCTGTGTGGACTTTTCACCCCCTGACACAGCAGAAGCTTATCTACTTCCACCTTATGGCTAAAGTCAGAGAAGAATGATTTGCCATGTGATGAATTGTCTCAGCTGAGAATCTCCTTAGCCAGCAATAAACATCCTGTTTTAAATGGTGAGAGAGTATAAACCAGAATTAGTGACTACAGATACAAGCACTTTGTACAGCTATAAAAGATCACTATGATTTGCTGTGAAATATCTGATGAAATCAGAAATCTCATGTGCACTCTCTGAGTGTCTGCAGAGTTCTCCTCAGTGACCAAAATGTTGGCATTGAGATACTTTCCCAGGGGACTGAGAGGAATAGATCCTCTGCACACTACTGTCATTCATTGGTAAGTGACATTGAATTCTAATCTAAACTATTTCTTCCTTAGCTGCAAGAGAGTGCAGCTTTATTGTGCACAATATTTTTAACTACTAGTAGTTCTTTTGTATTTTCCTATGTAATAAGTAGTCTGTTTAAAGTCTTATGTCTGTTTTTCTTGGTCTATTCAATAAATAATTCATGTTATAATAGACCTGATTGCCCATTATTAAAGAACTTGTGAGCAAGAGTAGGTTTTGTGATTCTGGCCTCCTCAATGAAGCTACTGCCTTCTGCTAGAAGATCTGACTCTCTCCCCTCTCTGTTCGTAACAATCCAGTGGCCTGGAACATCAGACCCACAAAAGTGTGAAGTTTAGTTGACATTGGCACACAATGTACCCCAATGCCACCAAGATATGTCGGGCAGAATCTCTGTTTCTGGGGTGACAGGGTGATCCCAACAGCTGACTGTCCTGGAAGTACTGACTCTGGCTGGGAATGAACAACAAAAACACCCCATTGTGGCTGGCTCAGAGGCCCTGTGTCTCCTTGGCAGAGATTACCTCATGAGAAGATAATTCAAGGACCCAAAAAGGGCATTGTTGGTCTTTTGGGAGAGCTGCTGTGGAGACAGAGGAAACTAGACAGCTGAACATCTTGTCTGGTCTCTCAGAGGACCCTTGTGCTGTGGTACTGCTGAAGGTTGAAAAACAGGTACTGATCATTACCACAGCAGTGCATCACCGACAACACCACACCAACCAGGACTCTGTGACCCCCATCCATGACATCCTGGAGAGCCAGGAGTGGTCAGCAAAGCTCACTCACCCTTTAATAGCCCTATATGGTCAGTGTGTAAGTCCAGTGCAGAGTGCAGACTGACAGTAGACTATCGTGGCCTGAAGGAAGTCACACCAGCACTGAGCACAGCTGTGCTGGACATGCTGGATCTTCAGTAAGAACTATACACTCTGCACACTTTTCTGAACACTCTTTCATTAATATTGTTGCTGTTTGTTACTGTTACAGTTTGTTGCTTTATTGCATTGCTGTTTTCAATAAACTGCTCTTACTGCTTTGTGAGTCCAATTCTCCTCTCTATCCTGCTGCGGGAGGGAGGGAGGGAGGGAGGGAGAGGAGTGAGCGAGCAACTAGTGATTCAGAGTGCTTCATTGGGAGCACTAAATTGGAGCACTGGGCAATGACCAACCATATGAAGCTCAACAATGGAAAGAGCTAGATTCTGTCCAAGGGATGGGAAAACCCTGGGTGTATGGACAGACTGGGGAATGAGCGGCTGGAGAGCAGTGCCAGGAAAGGGATCTGGGAGTCCTGGTCAGTGGTGAGTTGACCATGAGCCAGCAGTGTMCTGGCAGCCAGGAGGGCCAAGCRTGTCCTGAGGGACATCAGGCCCAGCATGGCCAGCGGGGCAAGGGAGGGGATTGTCCCACTCTGCTCTGACCTGGGGCGGCCTCAGCTCCAGTGCTGGGGGCAGCTTTGGGTGCCACAATAAAAAAAAAAAAATAAAGAAAAATTAGAGAATATCCAAAGTAGGGCCATGAGGATGATGAAGGGCCTTGAGGTGAAGCTGTAAGAGGAGTAACTGAGGTCACTTGTTCTGTTCAGCCTGGAGAAGAAAGACTGAGCAGAGACCTCATCTGGTCTGGAGCTTCCTCATGAGGGGAAGAGGAAGGGCAGGCACTGATCTCTTCTCTGTTGTGACCAGAGACAAGACCTGAGGGAATGGCCTGAAGTTGTGTCGGGGGTGTTTAGGTTGGATATCAGAAAAGGTTCTTCATCCACAAGGTGGCTGGGCCTTGTAACAGGCTCCCTAGAGAAGTGATCACAGCACCAAGCCTGACAGAGCTCAAGAGGCATTTGGACAATACTCTTTGGTACATGCTATGGTTCTTGGGGATGATGCTGTGAATGGCCAGCAGCTGGACTCAGTCATCCTTGTGGGTCACTTCCAACTCAATATATTCTGTGATTCTGTAACTTTCTGATTTTTGTAGAGTAAAATGCGTTTGCTCACACCTCAGAGAGAAAAATTTGAAAGAAAAATGTGGAATGGGAGAACTTCTGGTCTATCGGCTGAATCAAAAGAGTTAGACCAAAAATCTGCTCAAGTTTTCAGCTTAAGAGGCAAAAAAAATTAGTGAAATTTATAAAACTTTAGCATATGTTTTTGACATTTCATAATCAATCTGGTGGGGAAGAGTATTAACTTCTCTTCTTATATGCTGTTGTAGTAGAAATTAGAGATGCTCTACCCCAAATAACTCCTTCACTATTTCTATTGAAATTAGTCAAAGCTATATGAAAATGGTCTGAAAATCCGGTTCGTATGTCTTCAATGTTGCATAATTTGAGGATAATGTTGAGAAAAGTATTTTGCCATGTGCAGCTAAAGGATCTCCTCCAGACAAGGCTTCTGGTGGGTTCATTGTGTGAAGCTTCCTCTTTTACTGCCARGATAGTGTGTTCAGGAAGATTACTCTTTTCACAACCTGAATTTTGTGTCCCTTGTTCCACAATGTGAGAAAACACTAATAGCATGAAACCACTGAAACCAGAGGGCAAGTGAAGTTTGTGAAACACAGAAATATGTCTTGCATTTTAGACAAAATTCTTTACCAATTGAAAATACATGTAAGAACTGAGGGTAGATACCACAAGGTGTTAACTTTGTGACATAAAGACAACAGAAGTAAAGAATTTTTAAAAATGTTCTGCTTGAAAAGAACCACAACTGTCTATTCCAATCTCTCTTTCTGCTTCAATACTAGATCTGAGATCCCAGGGCTTTTTTCACATTATGTTATATTTAGCTGCAAATACACTCCAGCCACCCTTGACAACTTGTTGTAATGGTTAACCACTCACAGGGGGAAGGGACTTTTTATTATGTAAAACTTGAAATGCTTATTTTTTAACTTGTTACTGTTGTCCTTTTTGTATGCACTTCTGACAAGGATCCATCTTCTCTGTCATTCCATTATTGGTTGTGGAATTTAGCAGACACTTGCCCCTCAAGCCTTCTCTTCAGGGTGCTAGTGGGTGAAATGAACCTCACTCAACTCTCATCAAGAGAGATTACAGGCTGGAGTTAAAATTTACATGAGAGATTATATGATACAGAGAAAACGGATTCTAACACACAAAGTCTGAGCACAACCTGGCATCCTATTGGTCAGAGTGATGGTCACAGTCCTGTTTAAGTGATTGGTCACAGGCTTGTGAAAGCAGTGGTCAGTCTTGTGAAAGTGGTGGTCATGATCTTGTTGAAGTTCTGGTCCTCCTCTGAGTCTATTGAGTGGTGGTGCCTGAAGTTTCCAAGCTAAGATTGTATATGTTGAAGTGGGAATGCTCTGAACGCCCTCTCAGGGAAGGGTGTTCCACAATGGATGATGTAATACTGACAGTCATGGGATATTTTTGGGAGTCTTTGATGGCCTAACTCACTGCAGTTCTCTATTGTGCTGGTGCCATTATGTCCCATTAGCAGAGATGGCCCAGGTTGAATGGGACTCTGCTGCTGCTGCTCTGTAGGGAGTTATTGCAGCTGAGTCATTGGTGTGATGAAAAAGAAACACTACCGTGCCTTGCCAGGTTGCTTCTTTTTCCTTATCTCATCTAACACCCACCTCTTAGCCTGAGGTGTCAGGTGTGCACTGGGCAGCAGCTGCAAACAATCCATCATTGTAGAACACGCACTTTGGTTACTCTCACACTGTGCTAAACTGGCACCCTACCCCTATAACCAGGACATTCAGGTAAACTGTTCTGTCTCCCCTGGCCTTCACATGGTCATTCTGCTTCAGCTCCTTGTCTCAGTGGCCCCACACACTTCATAATTCTCCAAAATGTGGGTCTCTGTCCTGTGCTTGGAACTGCAAAAGAAGACACAGTGTTTCTATCTATCTTCTATCCACCTCAGTAATACATAAAATCATTAAAGCTTTTAGATTGGAAAAAACCTACATTGAGTCCAACTAACACTACCAAGACTCCTGCTAAACCATGTTCCCAAGGGCTACATATACAYGTTTCCTAAACCCCTCCAGAGGCAGGGACTCCACCACTGCCCTGGGCAGCCTGCTCCATTGATTTCCTGCTATCTAAGGTCTTGTTTGCAACAACAGTAGATGGATGCCTTTGTTCATCTTGTTCTCTCAGTCACAGTGTTCTTTTTAAATAATTTTGCATCATGACTAACAGTTTGAAACTCCCATTACTTTAAAAATGAGCACTTCAAACTTGAAATTCTTCAATCATAATCACTTTAGTTTCCAGTACTTGGGTATTTAAAATCAGCCCAGGGGACATTTATTTTTACATGACTTGTCGTAAAAGTAGCATTGTAAAATAAGACTTAGACATGTAATCATGAGATATGGAAGCAAGGCTTGTGAGACTCTCAGAGTCTTCTGTATGAATACTGTGGGTACTATAGATAGCTTTGTGGGTTGTTTGCATTTTTGACAATATGGATCAGGTAAAAGGTGTTTTTTCTCAAAGTGTTGGGTGAGTCYTGCAAGTATTTACTTTTTCAATGCAGACAAGCAGTATCTGAAAAAATACTGGTTAGCTCACTAACTAGTTGCAAAAAATATACAGAGCTGTGGAAGGGAGAGTTTTATCTGACTTAGAAAGAATTTGGGCCAGAAGGAGAGCTTGTAAGATGGGAATTAGTGACATTGCAACTTTTGATCTGCACGTGCAAAAGAATATTACTACATCCTACAAAGGACCAGGTGTAAGATTCAYAGTACCTCGTATTACCTCAAGATGGAACGACACATAAGGACAACTCCCTGATCTTCACAGATGTACCTAAAACTGAATTACATGACTGGATGCTCCTTGAAGGTTCAGTGGTGCTGCTGAAAGCAGAGAAAGTGGTGGGGAAAAGTAATATTCCTTTAGTGGGCTTTGGACACCAGAGCTCTGAAAATTTCTCACTACTTATTTCCTTAATACTTTTTAATCCTGTGCATGATAATCTGGTAGGGTTGAGCTTATTTTTTTTTTTTTTTTTTTTTTTTTTTTTTTTTTTTTTTTTTTTTTATTTATTTTTTTTTTTTGCAAGATGGGAGCAGAACAGATTTGGTCTTGTCATGGGCAGAAATTTCCATTTGGAGTACAGTGTGGATTTAGCCTTAAACTACTCACATCTTCAAGCAGAAATTTTGCAAATATGGGATGTTACATAATGGGTATGTGCATTCTAAATAAATAATTCCCTGCTTTCTAAAAATTGAGTTGTTTTGCCTTCTCCATGGAAGCATGTGATTGTGATTTAGATTGATGTGCTTTAAATTAACTTCAAATGAGTGAAACAACTACAAATCAAGTGATTAACAGCCAAAACTCTTGACCCTCCTTCATGATTTATGGAAAAAGGCATATTTTACTTTTAATTTGTACTCGGGAGCTGCAGTTCATCATTTGCTGCTGGTACCTGTCTCTCGTCAGGGATGGTGTTGGGTGCCTATAGCAACCAACTTTGGCTGCGTAATTAATGCACAGGTGACCGAAGCTGGGTGCATTGAGTCCCACTCCAACATAATGTCTGCTCTCCAAAAGACTGGGCAAAAGACAGCTCTGCTGAAGTGCCTTGATCAGGTAACTGATTGGAGGAGGAGGAGGAGAGGTTGGCCCACAAGCATGAGAAAGGTATTAAASGACCAAGATGCACCGACCTGAAGAGGTTCAAGCAGAAGAATTTTCCCCAAACCAGATTCTCTGTTTTCTGTCCAGCTCCATTTAGCAAGACAAAATTAATCTCCTTGACTCCATGCGGCCACCATGAAGGGAGCCTTACTGAGTGGGCTTTTATTCCACCTGGTCTTCAGCTCTTTGCAAAAATAACTTAAGTAGTTGTATTAGTCTGCAGAACTGCAGCTTTCTGTATGCAAAATTGTCTGGGTATGCATCATTCACAGTGACTCTTCCTCACATTTCCCCCGTATTATTTTTTACATATAGTAGATGGAATTAACTACAGCATTATCTGAGGGTGTTTCTATTTCTCTTGCTGTTCCTGGATATTTCACATCTCATGTCCTTGATGTATCATTTAAAACACTCACCAACTGCTTTTGGGTAAACTCCTGGGTTTAACAGTAAATTACAGTAAATCAAAAATAATTGGTATTCAGCACTCAAATAACAATTTCATACTATGACTTATCACTGTGACACTTCTCCCTAAGGGTCTTGAGTACCTCAGAATATTTATCCCATCAAACTAATGCAAACTATTTAAAATTACTGCATTTGTAGCTATTATTAAGTGGTGTGACATGCTATGATTTTWCTCTCTAGTTTTCTTCTTTTAATATTTCCCATGGGAACTAAACAGTTGAAGTCCCTTCAAGCTTAAGGAAGAGTGGGTTTTAATGAACTGCCCAGAGAATGGCTGTTTGTGCTCAAGTGGAGTTAATATGTTTCAACAGCAACCCCACTATGGCTTGAAACAATGAGGTGTTTGAGTCTAARTGGATTTTACAGTATTGTACATGAATATGATTTAAAAATGCGTATAAAAGCTTTTCCATATAATGTTCATGCATACTTCATGAATATTTTAGATTTGTATCTTTTGTTTCCACATGCTATTTCTGACAGAGCTGAAACACTTTCTGGATCCGTAGGAACTGCTGATTACTTCTGGCATAGTAATAAAAAAGACGGAAATATGTACTGATTTTAGGGTATGGCCTTCCCAAGCACTATGATGGTGAATGAGAGCAAGTGTTGGCAGGCATTGTAATGTCTGGTTTTGGCTGGGTTTTCTTATTTTTAAGGGTTTATTTCATCCAGATATGAAACATATCAATGCACATTTGTTTTCTGGTAAGATAAATGAGCATCTCCCCATATTTGCCAGCATACCTGTTTACTGCCAACYGCACCCAGCCCCAAATCTGAGCCTTACCTTATCTCTACAGTACTTTTTTTTCCTTTATAGAAACGCAGTTATATTGATTAGTTTGGTACTCATAAATCTTCTGCAAAGTCTTCCACTACCAGTCTATCTGCTGATATTTCTAGAAGGTAATACACCTTCCATGTTTTTCTTCCATGTTTCTTTTTCTGGCATATTGACTTGCACAAGGTTGAAAGGCCAGAACATCTAAAAAGATACCAAATTTTTACTAATACAATGTCTTTGTTGCTTGTTTATATTTTCTGATCAATTCATATTACGTTGCTTATGTGTRAACTTATTATACATTGATGTCTTTTATCAGTGTTAGGCAATTGCAAGAGGCTTCTTCATTTAGCATAATTCTCTAAATTTGTGTAGTTTTACACCTCTTCATTTCTCTATCAGCTATGGTAAATGTCTCTGAACAAAGCTAATGTGACGTAGTCTGTGAGCTTTGGCTKCAGAATTGTTTTGCATGGGCTAAATTCACTCTTAAAGTGGAAAATTTATAGGAAAAAGTTACCATCCTGTTAATTCTCTTCCCTGTATTTTCTTCCCATCTAAGTCACCCTCAGTCTTGATAAACAAAGGAGGGATCACTGTAATGAAGGCTCTCCACACGTGGCCATGCTTTCTGACAGTTCTGAAGATGAAAGGTCCCCACTGGCACTAACTGTAGCTGTGCTTGATCGAATCCTGCAATTGTTTCCTTTTGCTGCTCGGCAGGACTGTGGTGTGTACCTCATGTCTCCAGCCTGCATCACCAGGGAGCTCTGGCATCTTTTCAGCATCTTCAGCGCTTGTATAATGTTCCGCGGCAGGAGTTTGTCTTTTATCTGCAGCTCAAGCAATTTTTTCTTGCAACCCTACCAGATTATCTCCTACCACTGGCGACAGACCTTGAATCTCTTCTCCTCAGACCTAAAGTCTATAAAGGGATTTGTTTTGAAATGTTGCTGCCTCTTTCATTGCAATAGCTCTCATCCTTTTTTTAGAAGCAGGAGAAATCGGTTGAGAAACAGGTTGCAAAATCTCTGGTGACCRTCCCTGCTGGTTAAGAGTACATATTTTCATGTTTGATTCACATTTTGATTCCTGAAACCCTCACCAATGGTGTAGACAAAATTTGTTTGCAAAAAATGTAAGCTGCTGCCAGTGACCTGGGAATATCTTGGGTTTCCATTTTTTTTCAGGGGCTGTTTCATAGTCACAAGTGGGAAGGATATCAGGGACCATCGATACCTTGACCATGTCTTTTGGAGCTTCATTTTGGTTACCACCATGTGACACCCTTCAACCTGGTCAGCGTGCATGTGTACTTTTTTTGATCCATGGAAAATAAATTTAAAAACCAACAAGATCAAGTTGTTAAATCCCTTAGTTGTTGTTTAAAGAGATGTTATGCTTTCCTAAGTGTGACCTAAAAGAGAAGCTTTTCTTCTCTGAGTTATACTAAACAGTGATAGAATTTGTTTTGCTATTTTCTATTTGTATTTAAATTTTATTTCTCATGTTTACATGAACGTTTTTAAATATTGAAGATTTTGTTCTCAATCCACTGCTGCAGATGGACCAGAGAAGCTGTGGTTKCTCCATCCCTGGACATGTTCAAGGCCAGTTTGGATGGGGCTTTGAGCAATTTGTACCAGTGGAAAGTGTCCCTACCCAYAGCAGGGAAAGTTGGAATTAACTAAATGATCTTTAAGGTCCCTTCCAACCCAAACCATTCTGTGACTCTATGAATGTCATTCTTCAAAGACTGAAAAGAAAAGCTGTCATAGATTGCTACTTCATTTTAAATTAAAAATACTATTAAAATTGGGACTACTATAGAAGAAAAAGAAAGTAGCCATGTGTAGAAAATTAAAAAAAAAATAAAACCCAACGAACTAACAACTCCCAACTTCATGTAAGGTTTTGGACATCCTAGCAAGAACTTAAAAAATAAAACCTATTTTTTAAAGCTATTATCCATTTGGACTGTTTTCCCCTCAAAAAGTGCTGTTCTATCAAATTTTGAAGTGAAGATTCTGGTAGTAGTTTCAATAAGAGAGTTTTGTACTGCTACTGGGTAAGTAAGTAAAAAGAAAAACTGTCTTCATATTTGTCTCTTTTGTTTTCCAGTTTTGATAATACAGGAGCATGCATGTTGTTAGGAATGTAACTGAATCAGGACCTCAATTTATCTGTTACTGTTTGCATATCAAACAAAGTATTTAATACGTAAGTTCTGCTCCTACTAGCAGTACTTCAACCTCTATGTTTGTGTCTAGTTCATTTATTATAGCAAATGTGAAGGTCTGTTACCTCAGGAAAACCACCAGATGTTTATATTCTTTGAAAACTAGACTGCACCATGACAAGTTGCTTCACATTTCATTGGAAGCTTTTTTCCTGTGAGGTGGCTAAAAGTCTTAAAAGAAGGCTTCATTTCAGCACACAGAACTGGGAGCATAATTATATGCCTGTTTTACTCAGCAATGAAGTGCTCTTATTTTTGCTATTGCAAAAAAAACGTTCTAGCTGAGATGAGCTTTGCACAATTCCTGTAATAGTTTGGTGGGACCTGGCCTGTGAAACCACGTGGAAAACTTGCTTCTCAAGCACCATGAAGCTCCTGGACTGAATATGTGTGACAGAGAATAACCAGTCATGGACACAGGGTCAGACTTGTGAATTGTGGAAATGCAGCCATCAACAGCCAGTTCCATTCCTGCGTTCAGGTAGTGCCTGTGGCAATGAAGTCACTAATCACAATTGTGTAAATTTGGTTTGGAAAATGATTTTTTTAATCCCCTAGAGACATGTAAGTGTTCATCATGTCTTCTCTTCATAATTCATAAAAGGCTTTCAGAAGATCAGGCCTACAAGGCAACTGGTAGTTCCTTCTTGAATTTGATTGTTATAGTTTGAGATCAATGGTGGGATCTTGCTTTGAACTCATGCAGTAAATAAGCATGACAAAAAATATCCCTGTAATTAGATTTTCCCCTCACCCATAATATTATCTGCGGGATCAGGGCTCAATTTAGCAATTTATTGGGTACTTATGCAAGTGGCTGAGCACTCTGAGCTCCCTACGATGTCAATGGATTTGAATACTGATGACTGAATTAAGTGCCACAAGGATATTACACTTAGGGTTATAAACCACTCTTTTCCCTTATCATTGCCACTTAYCATACTGAGTATTTCTTTCGTTAAMATGAAATTGTCTCTAAATGTGCAGATAGATTTTGATCTGACATTGTGTTAATAAAAAGTAGTTACCTTATGGAAAACCCTGTAAACTGCCCATACTAGTATCAGATGGAAGAAAAAATGAATAATTAAGTAACCTATTCCCTAATTTTCCAATAAAAATATTTTCYCTCAAAATTGGTGGAGGGGACAGTTTAGTAAATTGTTGTGGGAATCGTGAAGAAAGCTTATTTTTTGTCTTTTCATTTTAGTGTAAAGTGGGAATTAAGTAAGTTTTTATGGTAAAAAAATGTAAAATATACTTGATAATAGAATATACATATGTTTATAAACATACATTATTTCACTTTAAGSAGCAAACTCAGCAATTCCAAAATGCTGTAGGGATTCAAATATGTTATTGTGTGAATAGAAATGTATGCAGCTAACTAAGATGGCCAAAATCCACATGATGGCAAAATGGGGACACATGCACTGCTGAGCTTATTCCATCTTATCAGGGGCAGAAATACTCAGGCACTTCCCAGCCTTACCTACCAAATGACCTGGTGCAGATGCAATCGTTCACAAGGCTGTGTTTTACAATCTCCAGTCTTCTTATCTCTCTTCCACACCTAGGAGGCCCAAGCCTACGGGAAATATGCCATTAAGTCTTTAACAACATCCTGTTATCTCTTTCGACAGAATTCCATTTCTTTTGGCAGACAGAAACAACTCTAGGCAAATACAAATACATGAAATTTCCACATTTGAGTATTTTTGGCATCCCCCAAGTGCAATGTTGGTCTTTGAACAAAATTCTGAAAACAACTTAGTTTCTTTCTCCTCATCAATCTTCAATTTTTAATGTTTTCCTCCCAACACTCATTTTCCTTAAAAGTTTTTATTTAAAATTTTCCATTGGTTAAGGCATCCTAATTATATTCATAAGAGATATATGAATTTTTAACATGCATTCTCAAGTAGCTACCTATAAATACCTAATGTTAATGTTTGATGTGTTATTTTCAGGTGGTGACTGTGGATGGGATCTTTTGGGGATTATCCAGCTGTTTAGCCCAAAAAGGAGAGACGGGAAAGGAGCAAAATCATTTCATTTGATAGTCTTATCATTGCAGTTTATTTTGTTGAAGCTTAAAATGTAAGACTTCTATAGTATTTTGTTCATTTCAGTGGTAAGTAATCACTGACAGAACTGAGTTAGAAGAAACCACATGTGTTAAACAACAAGAGAGAAAATAAATTGTCTCAACCTCTGATATTGCAGAATTTCAGCATGAGCTGAATTTCCCATGAGTCCAGAAAGCATCCCCTCCCTCCCCACCCACTGCCAGYTGACAGCACTTTCATACATGTTATTCACGAATTATGAACTTAAATACATTGGGCTTTGACYCTAGCAGATGGAAATTAGCAGAGTGTCATGGAGGTTCATTACACTAGGACCATTCTCAGGATCTGGTCTTTTTCTGCTTGCTTGCTTTGTAATTAGACTTCAGTGATTTATGCAAAAAAGAAAAAAAACCATGAATAACCCCACAAAAAA
>NW_026623239.1:5973882-6011887 GCF_030028575.1 Malurus melanocephalus | reverse complement strand
GTAATTAAAAACAATAAATACGATTAATGAACATAGCTGAGGAGATTTGGTTGATCCGGCAACCATTCTTCTTCTTCCTCTTCTTCCTCTTCTTCTTCTTCTTCTTCTTTCTTCTTCTTCTTCTTCTTCTTCTTCTTCTTCTTCTTCTTCTTCTTCTTCTTCTTCTTCTCCTCCTCCTCCTCCTATGAATTGATTAAATTCTTTCCTCTAATTTTTGCATCTGGCAAAATTGACTTCTCACTGGAAGTGATGCAATGTCTGCATGTGATTAAATGTTGCATTCAGAGAGTTGTGGTCAATGTCTCCTTGTTCATATGGAGACCAATGACCAGCAATATCTCTCAGGCRTTGGTACAGGGYTGGTGCTGTTCCTCATCTTTGCTGGTGACACAGACACTGGGATTGAGTGCACCCTYGGCRAGTTTGCTGGCCACACCAAGGTGTGTGGTGCAGTGGACAYGCTGGAGGAAAGGGAAGCCATCCAGAYAGRCCTTGGCACTCTTGAGAGGCMGGCCTGTGCAAACCTCATGGAGTCCAACAAAGCAAARTGCCAGGTCCTACGCCTGGGTCATGGCAATCCCAAACACACCAGGCTGGGCAGGGCAGTGACTGAGAGCAGCCCTGAGCAGAAACACTTGGTGCTGATGGCTGGTGACAACTCAACACRARCWGGCCGTGTGTGCTCRCAGCCCAGCAATACAAAAGCGTGCTGGGCTGCACCCAAAGGAGCGTGGCCAGCTGGGCCAAGGAGGGGATTCCACCCCTCTGCTCTGATTCTGTGGGACCCCACCTGGAGTGCTGTGCACAGYTCTSRTGACATCACAGAGGGATGTGGAAGTGTTGGAGCAAGTCCAGAAGAGGGCCAAGAAGTTGATAAGAGGACTGGAGCMCCTCCCCTAAGAAGACAAGTTGAGAAAGTCATGGCTATTCAGCCTGGAGAATGGAAGGCTGTGTGGAAACCTCATAGCAACCTTCCAGTAACTGAGGGGGACATGGGGAAACTGGGAATGGACTCTTTATCAGGAACTGTAGTGATAGGACAAGGAATAATGGGTACAAACGGAAAAAGGGGAAATTTAGTTTAGATTTAACATGAAATTATTTACTATGGCGGTGACAAGACACTGGAACGGCTTGCTCAGGGAGGTTGTGGATGTCCCATCCCTGGTGGTGTTTAAAGCCAGGTTGTTTTGGGCTCTGAGAAATCTGCTCTAATGGGAGATATCCCTGTTCATGGCAGCAGGGGTTGGAACTAGGTGATCTTTAAGGTCTGTTCCAGCCCCTTGACATTCTGTTATTCAGCTTGAGAGAAGGCATTCAAAGATACTGATTGATTTCAGCAAGAACTGTGCTTGCAAATCCTCTGATTTACGCACTATATGTAAAAATTAGCTATACAGGCTGCAAATTTGAAAGTTTGAAAATTATAATCCATTATAACCCTTTTGACTTGCAACTTGAAAAGTAGTCTTTAAATTTGCAATACCTTAAGACCTTAGGTCACTCATCAAACTAAAAAAGTATTTTTCTATTACTTTAAAGGTAACATCAGATCCATTTAATCCATTTAACTCAATTTACTCAAGATGACTTTTGAGCATGGAGTGTTTTCTGACAGCTAATTGAAAAACACGAGTGGACACAGAACTGGCAAAATGACTCTTGCTGCATTCTGTGCCTTGGTTTTAGGGTTTGCAGGATGCTTTTAATGATTGAAGGTTACCCCTATCTTGTTAATTTTTGTCTCAACTGGATCTGCTGACAGTGTAAGTTAATATTCTCACTGACAGTGTTTTATAAATACAGTTCTCAGCAGAGATAATAATCTTATTAGTTTTTGCACAAAATAATCATCACTGCAGCAAGTAATTAATGAATTTTATGAGATTGTTGGATTTCTAGCTGTCATGGGAGCTGCAGACTGCATGCACTTGGTAATGCATGCATCACCACATGATGACTAATGAGGCAAGGTAAAGAAATTGAAAATTTTTTCATTCCCTCAACATGTAGTTGGTGTGTGATGCAGGTTATAAAATCATTGATGTATTTCCTAGTTTTCAGGATCTTGCTTTGATTTATTCAAACTCAGACAATCAGGATTAGGTCAACATTTTGAATATTGTCAGATTCACACACACTGGTTAATAGGTAAGTAAAAGCATTGCTTGTAAATAAAACATTGAATAYGTTTTGTTAAAAATTGAAATTATTATTTACAGCTTGAATATTTGGGTAACAGTKGTTCTTCTCTGAAGAAAGAACTGATGACTACAGTTCAAAATCCCCAAATTCCATCACAATGACTTTTCAATGAAACTCAGAAATTCGTAAGAGCTATGATTGAAAAAAACTCATGACATTGAGAAAATAATATAAACTCCTTTCCAATTGTGTGTGGCAATTTTTATGAAACAACTGTTTCAATATTTGTGAATCCTGCTTGTGATCTGCATACCGTGCAATCAAATGTACCTAGGTAAAAAAGTATCTCAGGAAGAGAATAAGGTAGCGTGTCAAAACATAAAGGTATACTTAGATAACTAAAGTGAATCTGTTAATATGACTTTCCATGTTGATTCACAGGAATTAGCACTTAGAATTATTTGGAATGTTATTATTATAATTTATCAAGTAAAATTCAGGTTTGTGAAATTCAGTCTGTGCACTGAATTTCTTTTCACAAGAATTTATGAAGTGTATTTTCAAAGATATGYTTTCCATAAAAAGGTGTGATTATTTATGACTATGGCCTTTGGAGATCCAGTTCTAACATGATGACATTCTCATACACTATGTACAGGCATTTGACTTGCTGGAACAAGAGCAGAAGAATTTACTATTGCAGGCTTTTCTGTCGCAGAATCTTCTGTGCTAGAAAGGACTCACAGAGATTGTTGAGTCCCACAGTGAACATCATATGAATCAAACCTACAGCCTTGACATTCTCAGTACCATGCTCTACCAGCTGTCATAATCTCAGGGTAGATGCTACTTTCACAGTCTCCTTCTGGACAAAACGTCAGCTCAATAACTGTGTTAAGTGGTGGGTGAGAAACTGGCTGATGGRTCATGTACAAAGGAACACAATGGGGTGACATCAGACTGACAGCTTGTCACTAGTGGGGTTCCAGAGGGCCCCATCCTCGGCTTTGTGTTCTTCAACACCTTCATTAACAATCTGGACAGAGGATTCAAAGGAATTCTAAGTTTGACAATGACACTAAACTGGGACAGGACAACCCTGGGTGTATGGACAGACTGGGAATAAGAGGATGGAAAGCAGTGCCAGGAAAGGGACCTGGGGGTCCTGGTCAGTGGAAAGCTGAACATGAGCCAGCAGTGTCCTGGCATCCAGGAGGGCCAAGCGTGTCCTGAGGGACATCAGGCCCAGCATGGCCAGCSRGGCAAGGGAGGGGATTGTCCCGCTCTGCTCTGACCTGGGGCGACCTCAGCTCCAGTGCTGGGGGCAGCTTTGAGCACCACAACATGAAACAGAAGTGGAGTTGTTAGAGAGTGCCCAAGGAAGACCATGAGGAGTGGCTGAGGTCACTTGGTCTGTTCAGCCTGGAGAAGAGAGACTGAGAAGAGATCTCATTATATCTTCACCACCCTCAGTAGGGAAAATGCAGGGGCAGCGAGAGATCCTTGCATTCTCTTGAACAGTAACACAATATGAGGAAGCTCCTCTTGAAGGTATGCTAAGGCACATAAAAATAGGGATGTGAYTGCTGACAGCCGACATGGCTTCACAAAGGACAAATCATTCTTGACAAATGTGTTGACAAAATGTGTTGACAAATTCTGTGCTGGGGTCTCAGCAATACTGGATGAGGAAGGAGTGACTGATGACATCTACCTGGGCTTGTGCAAATGTTCTGCATGACATCCTTGTCTCTAAAGTGGAGAAGTAAGGACATGACAGATGGGTCACTCAGTGGATGAGGAATTGGCTGCATGGTCACACTCAGAGCATTGTGGTCAACAGCTTGATATCCAAGCGGAGACCAGTGACAAGTGTTTTCCTCTGGTATTAGGCCCAGTCCTGTTTAACATCTTTGACAGTGGAACTGAGTGTACTCTCAGCAAGTTTACTGATAAAACCAAGCTGTGGTGTGGTTACACCCTGGAGGGAAGGGATGCCATCCAGGGGAACCTGGACAGGCTTGAGTGGTCTGTGCAAACTTTATGGAGTTCAACATGGCCAAATGCAAGGTCCTGCACCTGTGTTAGGGTGTAACCCCAAACGCAACAGGCTGGACAGAGAATGGATAGAGAGCAGCTCTGAAGAGAAGGATTTTGATGTTTCCAAGAATAAGAAGGTCAACATGAGTGGCAGTGTGTGCTCACAAAGCCCACTGTTTCCTGAGCTGCAAAAACCAGAATGGCCAGTAAGTGGAGGGAGGTGATTCTGCCCCACTGCTCTGCTCTGCTCTGCGGAGAGCCCACCTGGAGACCTCGCAGCTCTGGGGCCTCCAGCACAGGAGGRACACAGACTCCTTGGTGTAGCTCCAGAGGAAAACCACAAAGATGATCACAGGGCTGGAGCGCATATACTATGGAGACAAGCTGAGAGATCAGGGACTGTTCAGCTTGGAGAAGAGGAAACTCTGGGGACCTTAGAGCCTCTTCCAATACCTAAAAGGGCTTCAAGAGAGCTGGAGAGGAAATTTTGGAAATGAAATATTTATGTTGTTATAGACAAGGGATAATGGATTAAAACTGAAAAGAACAGGCTTTTATTGGATATTAGGAAGGAATTTTTCACTGTGAGGGTGCTGAGGCACTGGAACAGGTTGCGCAGAGAAGCTGTGGGTGCCCCATCCCTRGAAGTGTCAAGGCTTGGTTAGATGGGGCTCTGAGCCAGCTGGTCTAGTGAAAGGTGCCCCTGCCCATGACAAGGGAGTTGGAACGAGATGATCTTTAAGGTCTCTTCAAACTCAGAAGAAATCAGTTCAGTTCAGTTGGAAGGGATTTAAAATGATTTCTCGTCCTACTGTCTATGGTATATATGATATATACATCATATATATAGTCAAGAATGGTTCATTCTGCAAGCAGACAGAATTTACTTTTAACAATAACTCAGACAGTTCYATTTGTCATTTTGGAGTTCTTCCATGAACTCATGATAACTCAATAGTCATGCCCATTCACTAGTATTTCTATTACTGTTGCATTTGTGTGGAATTTTCCCTGACTGCCTGTGACTGTGTAGGGGATTCTATAGCATAAAACATATTTATGTATAGCTGGTGAAAACTAGAAAAGCACTTTCTTTGAATTCCTTTTACTGTTGGAGAAATGTTTAATTAACCTTTGCAGTTAATGTCAGTGTTTTTATTCCATTCTTCAGATCCCCTTGGTGCTTAGTGAAAATTTTTGATTTCCTTTGCTAGAGAGGCAGTGAATGATGAATAAGGCTGACCTGTAAAGTTTTTCCTGTCCAGGGGTAGACAAGCAGACATCAATTTTTACTCCTTTTGAGAAATAGTACAGTCCATGATGGGGTCGCATTGCTTTCTTCTGCTTTATTTAATTGTCTGACCCATTCCTCAAGTAAAAATTGTTTTTCCCATACTTTTTCTGACACTCATTCTGATGAAGACTGTTCCAGTCACAGAAAGCACATTTATAGACCCCTAATTCAAGAAGAATTAGAAAAAAAAAAATCTTTTAAATATCTGGAATAAAGTAAATTGAAAGACAGCATTTAGCTTTTAAACAAGACGTTCTCTTCTCTCTTCCTTTCCATATGAGCACCACATTCTCCCCAAATGTCTTTTAAGGAAAAAAAAAACCCCAAACCAAACCTATATGTTTTCTGACTACAGAAAAGACCCATCTTGAATAGTTAAGATAGGTTCAATAGTTAAAACAGTCTGAATAGTTACAGAGAAGAGCCACATAGACTCCTAGTCTAATAGTATTTCAAGCTACTGTTTCAAGACCTACCCTTTGAGATCAGTATTCAAAATCAGTAATTAAAAAGCTATTCTCATAGCTACCTTAATTTCTTCATTACATTGTTTTGCCAAGGGTTCATGCACAGTATACAGCCCAATATTTACACAAAAAAGGCACAGATTCAGAGAAAAATGCTACATGAAGGTTTCATACTTTCTTGAACATTCACCTTCATTCACTAAGCTGAGTTTATGATCCTAGACTTCTGAATATCCACTGTAGTGCATAATGATTTGCAGGTGAACTTCATATGGCACAATGACAGCCATTTAAGACGAGACATAAAGAACCCTTTTAATTGAATGAATCGTTGTAATTTTTTTAAAATTTGGCATCAAAGGGACAAGTGTCCCTTGTCACCCAAGGGTAAAACAAGCAAGGAAACAGCAAAAAAACCCCACCAAACCAACCAACAAACAAACAAAACCAAAATATCCAAAACACAACAAAACCAACTCTGGCCATTTCCCCCTCCCATAATATATAATCAGAAATTGTAATGTGTAATCAAGTCTAGGGTTAAATGTATTTTGCAACAGTAATCTGCATTGTTTACATATGTAGCTGTTGATGGTTTCAATTATTTGCTAATTAAATTGCTTTTTAGATGGCTAAACAAAATGCATTTGTATTATAATGAATCCAATGTTGGGCAGTTTAACCTACGGCTTTTAATCAATATCTTAAATACTTAAAAGCACAGGTAAGAATAGTATGGCAAACATATTGTTGGTGCTTTAGAGTACATTTTAAATGTCTAAATAGTAATCAATATTAAATTAGGTATTGACTAAAATAATTTTATAATAAGTAAGTATTGATTTGCTCTTTTGAAAATTAGACATTTTTACTCTGGGAATAAAGAGTAAATATAAGGTCATGAAATTAGACTGTGACCTTTTCATACAGCTTTCTTATTTTTATGAAATCAGTAGGTTTAAATATGGTTGCATAGCTGTGCTGTGCCCTAAACATCAATTTTTAATTATTTTTAAATGTTTCAAAATTGTAACATATGTGATTAGAACAATCCTTTGGCACACTTTTTTTGTTACAAGATATTCAGCTTTTTCAGGTTACCCTCAGGTTACTGCTGACCTTCACAACCAGATGTCATTTTCGGCCAGTATTTCCCAGAGTATTTAAGAGTTGTCTAAGTACCCTTTCACTAACATTTTTAGTAAAACTTCCATGAATTTTAAAAGGAGCTGGGTCTGGTCAGCTGAAATAGTGCTGAAGATTGCTGCTGGAAATTGCCATCACTACTTTGGGTATTCTGGCCACTGATTTTGTCCACAATGCACTATTAATCCAGACTGACAACATTACAGCTATCACAACCTGCAGCATATAAGTTAAAACTATTTTCTGTTTTCATGCTGCTAATTTTTTTTTGTTGCATGAGCATTTTAACTATGAAAAAAGAGTCCACTCCTTGTTGTATTAAACTGATAGATCTTTTACATACACAGAGACCCAAAGACACACAAAAAAGATGAGTACAGAGAATTACTTTGGATATTTGTTGCTTTTCACTGGCTTGTCAGTGGTAAATGATTATCATATTACAAGAGGTTTCATGCACATTGTCTGAAGAAAAAATTGGCTTCTTATACCTAGCATTCCGGAAGTCCTCAAATGCACTCCTTGATGGTGTATTTCTGTCAAGTGACACATCATTAGCCCATTTGAAGAGGAGAAAGGGACTGACCACAGTGTGTGACAACAGGTAGACTGCACCTTCAGATTTTGTCACATACTCAAGTGATATGGAAAATATTGTGGTACTGTTTTCAATGGAGAGATTCAAATATACTTTGAACAGAAACATGCTTTTCCAAACCCTACAATATAACTGAAATGAACAGGACCTAAATGTTTAGACAAAAAGTAAGTTAAAAAAGAGAATTATTTTAAAACTATTTTTTTCCTAATTGCTTCAACATAGTGTCTAACTGGGAGCTGTACTGAGTTCTTGTAGGACCCTCTGATTGCCCTGAATGCAATATGTATATCACATTTCACACCATGGTCTGGGGTCTTTGTTGCAGATACAGAGCTCATCAGGTGTGTTAGACAGCTGGGAAAAGAAGTAGGGATGGTTACAGAAAAAGGGGCAGCAATAGTGGAGCTAACTTCTGTAGCAGCAGCTTTGTACTTTCTTAAGAAAAGTCAAGGGACTATGATAATTTCCTTCAACTTTTAAAACATAGGATGAGTGTTAGGCTAAAGAATCTATTGTTTTACTGGTTTCAAATATGAAGCAGTGGTGAGACTGTATATTGAAGTCTCCTTCCCTATATTCATGTTTTTTCACCAGGTTTCTTAATCCCTGATTGGAGCATCTTAGTGGAGGTTTCATCTGATTCTAAACATGCATTGTCCATTATCTACTACTGAAATTAATGACTCCTTCTGGTCCTGTATCTAATTAAAATACTTATGAATTTGTTTAGAATGAACCCCATTTTAATGTGGGGGTGCCTCCTGCCAAACATATAGCTCAGGGAAGGTAATGCTAGCTATGTTGCATTCCTAAGACATGCAAATATACTTTTATTCACAATTCCTGATTGAATGTCATAACTTACATTCAGAAGAAGATAACCACAGTAAAGCTAAATCTTTGGTACCTCTCATGGCTTGCACCAGAATTAATTCTTCAACTCTGACAACTGGCATTTCCATATCCATTTTTAACAAATTTGAGCAAAYACGTCAGATTGGTTTGATGTAATCACAGGCAAAATTATACTTGGCAATATTGATGTAATTCTCTAAAACTTTTCTGGCAATGGAGTTAATGGAGCTGTGTTTTTTAAAGAGAACCTAGTTCCATTATTTACATGATAAAATTTACAGGATGCAATATGTCTCCATTTTCGAGCATCTATGTCAAGCATATGTTAAATAAATTAATTCAGTGTATTCACAGCGTGACCCCAGACAAGCTAAGCCCCTACTTTCCTTTGACACCTAAATGAAACTTGAAAGCAATTTGCTATCTGTTAGGTGCCCAGCTTTTTAAAGCTTTTTGAAACTTTTTTAAATGTGGTGTATTTATTTCTGCATGCTTGACCAGTGTGTTCTGAAGTGGGTCATAGCAAGCAAATAAAATATTTCATAAAGGCTTGTACTTTGAATACTTGTATACTGTATCCCTTCTGCCACTTTTCTTCTGAAAAAATATTTTGAATGAGTTATAAAGGTAAAAAAAAATACAATCAAGTAATAATAAGTTAGTAATAGCTTGATTTTATACTTAAGGAGCTTTCTGCTGGAGTGATGTCTGTTAGTGAGCTCAGTACTTCATTCATGCTTCTGTGCTGTTTTGTGCTGAGCACAGGCAGAAAAGTAGCTGCAGCATATTTCAATAAGAAACCCATAATTTGCCAAAGGCAATATGCTTAGAAGAGCCTGATAGATGTCATGCTATGGAAACAATACTGTGGTGTATGTACGAACCAGTCGTTGTCCACCACTTAACTTTGTTTAGTGAAAGCAGTGGAAATCAAGGTATTTTAAGTGTAAGATATTGTATGATACTTTACTGTATTCACAGGAAGACAGCCTGAGGGACAATTACAATTGCCTGCACTATATCCATCAGCCTTCTATTATTTTAGATATTTGTAGAGTTTATGTGATGCTTTATTAACTCTCAATTCCAAGTTTGTTTGCACTTTTTTCAGAATGAAAGGCATATGAGAATATTTGGTTTCTGCCATGATATGATTACCTAAGATTTAATTCAGTGGGATTTTTGAGACACAGATGGCTAAGTCATGTAACATGTGAGGCTATGGCTTTATCTCCTTTTTGGAAATGTCTTCTAGCCTGTGTACTCTTGAAGAAATATTGTTATGCTGTCTAAAGAAATGGGGTTGCATATGCTGGGATACAGGTAATGAACTTTCATATTCTGGGTGCCTTAAAGCTGAGCTAAAAACTTGAGCTTTTTCATATTTTTTACTTCTGAAAGAGTAGTCTTCTGAAGATCACCATCATTGCTCTTCAAGGGTATGAATAGGGATATTTTTATTTCTATCCAAATCCATCCCATTCAAACTGTTTCTCAATTAGAATAATCTGATTAAAGTATTTTGGATGTTGCTTTAACTGCCTGCTTATCACAAACAAGTCCCAAACTTGAAACACAGTGATGTGTGCATGGGAGATGAAATTCCTGGATATTTAGKTCCAGAGGATGCTGGCATGATCACTGATCTTTTTTTTAAATTATTATTCAGTCTGAGTATGGTTATAATGTCAAGCCAAGTCTAATGGCACAGACTTGAACTTGGTCTTTCCATTCATGCCTGAAACCCTTTCTCTAGAAAGGAAGAAAGAGATTAAACTTTATTTGTTCATAAAAGGTGACTTTCTGGACGCTGTAAAGGAAACTGGCAGAAAGAAATAAAGACCTTAGTAACTATACTGGATGGAATCCAGTATAAGGCAAACTGTTTCTAACAGTTCAATTTTATCAGGGAAGCATGTGTTGAAAACCAGTATCAACCTGCAATGGTTATCAACCTGATCTTGGCTAAGCAGATGAAACTCTCTTTGCGTCACTTGATGTACGAGAGCTGAAGTGCTTTGAATGGATAATTGTTTTCTGTACATTGTAATTTTTACTTGCAGATTTGCTGAGCCCTAGACATTCCAATACTGATCTGCCCTATACAATGTTATTAAAGAAAGTAGTGTTGCATATTCATCTAAATATTTCCAGATTAACCCTGAAGCTATCACCTGATCTGCAGATGTTGTATGGCAGCTGGAGCAATGGGTTTAAATGAAGAAATTCTGGGTTTTGATATTATTTTTTACCCCATTACCAGACTACTAAATGACCTTCATTGTTTATTTGCAGGAATTGAAACCGGATCTTGATCCGGAGGATCTGAAAAAATCCCTAGAAACTCAAAACACTATTTAGCAAAATATTTTCAAGAACAGTGGGGTACATTATCAATCTTCCAAGGGACAGTGCCCCTTCACCTCTGAACTGGATTCTCTGGAAAGATAATTATATGACTACTCTATGCATTTTTGTGTTAAAAACAGTAACAGAATTTTTGGTTTAGTTACTACAGTTTCATCTTCGAATACTTAAGATGGTTATCGCTCAATTCAGACAGCAAGAGGGAGCCTCTGTGCCTGCTACTGATAACATAGAATGCAATCTGTTTTTTTTTTTTTTTTATGAGTGAAAGAAATCTAACAAGTTATTAAAAAATCCTATTTTTTACATTGATATGAGTATGAGAGGTTGTGAATGGATTGTCAGCTATATCTATCCCTAACACTTTTAATTATATTAGTGGTTTTTAAGTACTTTTGTTATGTACCATGTAAGAAAAACCCTTAGATCAAAGAATTAGAGAAAAAAGGTAGAGAGACTAAGCTTATTTGAGCTCTTCATAAGGGCAAAGAGCCAAAGATTTATTAAAATGAAATTCAAATATTCTTCTTTCTTTTTTTTTTTTTTTTTTTTTTTTTTTTTTTTTTTTTTTAATGTATTTAAATCCTATTGCTTGTTAAAGTAATCTGCTTTTTTTTTCCTAATGTATATTTTTTTGTTTCAAGGGTTATGGCTGCACAAGGCTCTGCAAGGTGTGCACAAATTAGGCCAAATTTCTTTTCCAAAGCAGCTATTCCTAGAAGAAAGTACATGAAGAGTAAAAACCTAAAAAATGAAGAGCATTATAATGCAATAATAACAAGGAAGAACAGTGTGAAATTATCAAACTAACTTCAGAGTTGAGACCATGCCTTGCATAAAATTAATGAGAGTTTGGATAAGAAATATAGTGTCTTCTCCTCTTTAAACAGAAGGTATTTTGGAAATTGTGATGTGGGAGTGTGTCCTCCACTGACTGATAGTATTGTACTGAATTGCATCGTGGGTGTATTTAGAGCTGAGTGCTACAGACTAATTGCAATGTATTGAACTGTGGGGTAGGTGTTTTTAGAAGGCACTTTAGTTCTGAAATGTTTTAATTAAAAATTTGCAGTAGACCTCTTCTCAAGAAAGTGGTGAATGTTATGGCAGTAGATTTATCCTTTGGGCCAGGGGAGAAGTAGCTATCTTCTGCATTCCCTGGTCAGGTGTAGTAATCTGAGGTATGGCACCATGCTGTTGATCGCAGGAATTTCTGTGACAGATCAGACTTTGTCATGATTGAGACTACGGATGTACTGACGACTTTAGAGAAAGGTAGGGAAGACTACTACTGAAGATTAGACAATAACCTGATCATATAAAAATATTCTTGTCAAGCTGACACTGCTTTCTTCTTTCTGTGTGATGGCTAGCTAAAAATATAGACTGTGTATGAAGTAAGGTGATTCCTACTGTGAAATACTCTCATTCTAAAAGGACAAGAAAGACAAAGGATTTATGAAGGAGACACTCCAAGGGGTTATGTCATAACTTGTATTTTTTTTTTTTCCATATCTGTTTTTCCATAGGTGATAGGACAAATTATGTCAGCATCAAACAGTAATATCTGGTGACTGCAAAGGGTAACAATGTGCTGGAAGTCAGCGTGTTTTTCACAGAAATACCCTACACTCAGGGACATCCCAATGTAAATTGCACCTGCATGCTGCAACTATGAATTACGGCTTGACAGAATACTGACTAAAAGGAAAAAAAAATCTGACTTCTCAACATGTGCAGTTAAATTCACTTAATTTCCTGTTATTTTCCTAGTATTTCCTATTATTGTCTTCCTATATAGCTTTATCATTACATTTATTCCCACATCTCCCAAAGCTCCAACAGCTAAGCCATTTTGCAGCTGAATACGAGTTCTTTCCCCCTTTTCGAAACTTTGATGCAAGAGATATAAAATACATCAGGCAATGAGGAATTTGTATTTATGAGATTTAATCAAGATGCTTGCAATTCTCTTTCCACTTTGCTTGTGTCTGACGTGTAAGAACCAAGTCTGTGGTACCAGAGGGCCGCTGTGGCACCACAGATGAGTTTCTTTCTACTAGACTTGCAGGGAACTTGGAGACTGAAGGAATAAATACTAGATGGTTGTTCCAGCCAGGAACAGAGCGCCAGAGAAAGAACTTGGGCAGATGGAAGACATACCATTGACACGGAGTATTTTAAGGATACTAAAATAAAAAAGGCAAAACAYAATGGTATTTAATGCATGATGAATGTCTCTTAAGGATGGCAAACAAAAGATTTTTCTGAAAGGAGAGGTGGACCAAGGACTAAAAAATTTCTCAATGCATTTTTTCGTGCACTTGGGAAAATGATCTTAGTGGTTTATAACTTGTTTTTGTCATTGGTTGTGATTCATTATAATGAGAATAATTAAAAGTAAAAAGTAGGGATTGTGGAATTCAGTTGTCTCCAGACACAGCAAAAGTAAACCAAATTTCAGCATCGCACAAAAAGACATAGCTTGGACTTGACTGGTGGGCAGATCTCACTATTTTTATTTTTTATTGTTCTAAAAATTGACAATTTTGTTCTAAACTGAGCAACTTACATTATATGCTTAGAAGAAAGACGAATTTATGAATCAAGTAAAAGTATGACAAAAAATGGCGTTTTATGTTTTTGTGAAAAAGTGAGCTTTATGGTAAAATAAAATTCCTAAATATTTTTGCTCTTTCACAGAAAAAATTGATGTTTCCATTTCTCTGATCTTCAGGTGTATATTGAGAATTTACCCATTTATAAACTGATGAAAGATGGTGCCTGATCTGTGTTGCAACTTAAATGCCACTTTTCCCTGTGAACACTATTTTGTCTTACTATTTGTCTTACCTTTGTTTCTTTATCTGTCACTAAGAGAGGGCTAACTGGTCCTGAAGAATGAAATGTGCTATATTTATTGAGTTTAAAGTGATTTTGCCACTTAAAATTTTACATTTTATATGTTGCCAAGCATTAACTGACAGAATTCTTAAAAGGAGCTTGTTACCCTGAAATAGAATGGTTTCTACCACTCCTTTGTTACCTGGACGTGTCTATTTTCCCATGCATGAGTGTATAGTCTTCCCAGTATTCTGCAATAGAATGTAAAAACAAAATCTTCCTGTTAAACTTGTTGCTTTAGTATTGTTTGACATCTCTAAACATCCATGCTTTGCTACAGCCTCCTGTGAAGACATGTTCAAATGAACGTTGATTATTCCACTCATATATTGAATGTTGTTTAAGAGACCTTTACAAGCAAAAATTGTCTAAGAAATAAATGCAGTGAATAATAAATAAAAATACTATATAACATGCAGAAAAACATAATGGAAAGAACTCCTTTCATCAGAGAAACTTTCTGGGCAGTTCAGAGTGTTTTGAAAGCAAACTGTGGAGCTCAGCCATTGCATTGTCCAATTAGGGGTGCCTGAGTCCATTTCTGTACACTGAAGACAAAAAACCTTCATCTTGCTTGTGTTGTACTGTTTAGCTCCTTTATTTCACAACATTTACCTGTCTTCCTTTTCCCGAAGCACCTTTAGTTTGTGGTAAAACTAATTTAATATCTTCCAGCTGATTTCCACAATTAGTTCTTGAGTAGGACCTAAAACAAGGCTTGTTTTCGAATTCCAGTGGTGTCTGAAGGAGGCAAGAATGGCCTTCTGAGCTGTTAGACTCCAAAATGAAATAGTAAATCAACTGCTGATAAGACATATACATAATATTAAACAGAAGGAATCCACCAGAAAATCATTACACTAAAGAGCAACAATGTTGATTGATTAAAATGGTATGGGCTGGCTAGCGTTAAATCATAGTGAGTGATGTGACATTATGATTTTACATATCATATTTCTGTCAAGACAATGAAGGTAAAAGGCATTGTAATCAGATGATAACAGATAATAAGAGGAATCCTGATCTTAGATTTATTACTTGGTTTAGATTTAGAAAGAAGTAATTCTTGTCTTGTGCCACTTATAAATGACTGTAAATTTAGTGATGATGTAAAATACAAAAGCAGAACCACTTAYAGTTTTGACAAAGTGCCAGCTATAAAGTATTTACTGTTCTCAGTGGTTCTGCCTTGCACACTTAAATATTTATCAGAAACATGAACTCTTCTGATAAATGTTTCTGATCTTTGTGGTGGATTTTTAAAAGTATTTAAATTTTTCATCAGGAGCTAACCTCCCATATTTCATAACAGCAAAAAACTTTTGCTCTTTTTTAAATTAAAAGGATGAAAATACATTATTTCTCATATATTCTCAGCATATTTATTCCTTATATTATGAAGTGCATAGTATTTACAAGATCACATTTCTTCTGATGTTGATGACCATTTATAGAGATAATTTGTGTCATGAATGCTAACACACAGTCATAACTTGTGTGTTTTATGAAGCAGCAGTCAGAGTCTCATCACTGTTCATGTGCTCTTATTTCCTATCGCTGATAGATTAAACTTTTTCTCATGTGATTGCATTTACTATCTATATTTTTGACTGGAAGATGGCTGTAATGTCTGTGTTTGTCACCTGTGCCATTTCTCTGGAGGGAGTTCAGAGGAGGCTATGAAGATGCTTAGGGGGCTGGAGTACATTTGCTATGGACACTGGCTGAGAGAATTGTTCAGCCTGGAGAAAAGAAGGCTTCAAGGAGATCTTAGAGTCTCCTCCAGTAACTAAAGGGGCCCCAAGAGAGCTGAAGGGGGAATTTTGGAAAGGTCATGTAGGCATAAGACAAAGGTGATTGTTTCAAACTGACTGACAGCAAGTTTAGATCAGATATTAGGAGGAAGTTCTTCACTGTGAGGGTGTTAAAGCCCTGGCACAGGTTACCCAGAGAAGATGGAGATGGCCCATCTCTAGAAGTGTTCAAGGCCAGGGTGGATGGGACTTAGAGTAACCTAGTCTAGTGAAAGTTGCCCCTGGTCTTAGCAGACAGGTTGGAACTGGACAATCTTTAGGGTCCCTTCCAACCCAAATCATTCTGTGGTTCTGTAGTTCTGCCTTCTACTGAGCTGTCTGCCCCAGGGAGCAAGAGGAGACATCATCATCATCAAGTCCTGATTGTGTGTATCTGATTGAGACCCTCGAGGCTTCAACTTTCTTTTAATGTTATTATGACAAAGTTTTGGGAGTGAGACCAGATGAAAAGAACCTAAACATTTAATATTGCTGCAGAGCTCCAGTCAGTGGTGTAAATGCATAAAAAGCAGCAAGGGCAAAATCTTTGCAGATGTCACTGAAAATGTCTGCCATTACACCTGACTTCTCAAGGTCTGCTTGCATCCTGTGCTTCTGGGAATAATGCTGTGCATTCAATTATGCTAACTCCCAAATTAGTTTGGAGTAGTAAAGCAATGGCCTAATTTTGGCTCCACTGTGGCAGTAAAACTCCTGCCTCCTCCACACTGCGCCCCCCCCACCCCCCCACCCCACCCCGCCTCTTCTTTCAAGATTTCATTACTGGTTTAGCGTAGGATATAAGTGACAGATCATTGCCTTTTATACCAAATGACTACAAAAGTATTTAGCTGCAGAGGATTAATTTTTTCACATTCATGGTCAGGGAATGTGAGACTGACTTACATTAAATTTCCCATGCCATTTGGCTTTCTGAGGCCTGTGCAGTGAAAATGAAAAAGTTTCCATGGCCTGGATGAATTTCTGATGAATAGATAAGGCTGTGTGCAGAGCAGGCATCTGTGACCCTCTGCAGCTTGCAGTCAGGCACTCCACAGCTTCTTTGACATCAAAGGTTGCAGATTGTTTTGAATGAATAGAGCCCCTGCAAATCGTGTCTGCTAATCACAGAAGAGCTGGGTAGCCGTCATCTTAAAAACCTAAGAGTTTGTGAATTGTGGCAGATTATTTAGGCCTTCTTTAAGATATCTCATCAGCCTAAATCCATGGAAACTCTAGCTGAAAGTTAGAGTCTCTCTTACAGGCTTCTTTCGCTCCTCACACACCCAGTAGAGGCATGTAGATACACTTAGCATAAAAAGGGGGAAAATAAGAGCACCTTATAATCAAAAGTATTGGGCTATATGGTACAGAGTTACAGAAAAATATTCACATTTCYCATCGGAGCCATAAAATTTTAAAATTACAAACACACCTCCAGAAATTTTTATTTTTGCAAGAAGCTTTAGAGGGCTAGCATTTTCTGTAGGCAGAGTGGGAGGCTGGAAAGCTGTCTTGTTTTGTGGAAGTTTTCCTCCTATACAATCTGATTATTCTAAAAACTTGTTTGTCACAAACTTTCTTCWAGGTTGTTACAAGCCTATTTTTGGAAGGCTGTAATAGGGGTCTTTATGATCCTGTAGCAAGAATAAAGGGGGTTTGAGAATTCTGGTGATCTGCCTATACTTTGTCTATTCTTTCAGGAACATTTTGGATTTATACAGTACATTCACCCCATGACAAATGCAAGAAAAAAATTTTGAAGTTAAAAAATTTTTAAAAAGGCTTTTAGTAATGGACTGTCAAGAGTCCATTACTCTTATTTCTTCAATTTTCCTTTTCCTGATGATTTTAATTCAATTCCCTGCCCATGTTGTGATGCTCTTTAAGGTTCTTTCCAACACAATTGTAAAAAGTCTATGATTCTATAATTTGATGCAGAATCATGAAAGAAAAACAAAAAAAGAAAGAAAGAATTTCTCCACATTTTATTGCAATCAGTGCCACTTATTCCAAAGCTTTAAAAGAAAACTAAAAAAAGGGAAGAAATTAGGTCTTTTGCTTATGAATTTACAGTCCATAAATTTTGCTCTTTTTTTGATTAGTTATTCAAAGTAATTTMTCTTTGTTCTTCTGATGCAATTTAATAAATTGCTTTTTACCTCGGGGCCATCACCTATGCCTGTTTTCAGTTCTCTCCTGTTTTCAGAAAGTTTTATCCCAAGAGTCGCTGGCATCCTGTCATACCTTATTCCAAGGAGAAAAATGACGCTGTATGCATCTGTCGGTGGGGCTCCGCAAGGTCGGCAGCGAGGAGTGTCAGGGKCTGCTGTGGTCCGGCTGTGCCGAGCCCGGACGCTGGATGTCACTGCAGGACCGGGGACGCGGCGCAGCGGAGCGCGCAGGGAGCATCGTCCCCAGGGTCCCCCGCCTCCGGAGCGAGACGCAGCCGGAGCGGGCTCCGAAATGCCGGCGCTGCCTGCGAGTAACGTGGAAGGGAAATGTGTCTTTCTCTTGGAACTCATGAATTCCAGGACATGGAAAATGCAACAAAACCAGCCTTGCTGTAGAAAGAATCTTTGCGATTGCAATTGTAAGATACTGGGTTTTTAGGTCCCGAAGCCTTTTACAGAGCTTGCTCAGGTAAAGTCAAAACTACAGATTACGGGATACTCATGTGATTATTTACTATTGTGTTTAATACAGTCAAATAGGAGTCTTGGGGCTTTGCTAATTTTTTAATTTAATCTACATTTTTTTTTTTTTTTCCAAAAGTAAAACAAGCTGGTCTCAGCCTATTTATTTAATTTATATTTTTATGTATTTTCTGTGCCTGCCCTTCCCATGCCTTCACATACCTTTCCTCTATAAATTCGCCATCATCAAAACTCACTTTCATTCACTGTCTATGCACATTTGTAGTGTTTTGTAAAAAAACCCTGTTCAATCTTTTCTACTTTTCTTCGTCTTTGCTTTTATTTTCTCCATGTTTTGTTTCTAGGTATGACCTTTACACTTTGGGTTTTTTTCAGTCATATTCTCTTTTATGTCATGTCCTTTGACACTCTGTTATGTTAAACATTTTACTCAGCATGGTTCTTCCAACTACTATCACCTTTTCTTTTCCTCCCACTTCACTTTTGCTTTCCTGTGATGTTCCTGTTATGTGTTCCCTTTGAATGTCATATTTTCTCATTATTTTCCTTTCTCTGTTTTGTTCCTTTCTTCTTCTGTCTCAGCTGAATTTTCCCCATCTTTATGATACATCTCTGAAAAGATGCACTTTTTAACTCTTTAATTTTTATCATCAGTTCAGGGACAAGGGTTAACGGACAATGACAGACRACTTCCTGGGTGATGTTTCTGCTACTGCAGTCAGATTTGATTTCATCTGAAGAGTTGTGGTTTCTAGTAAAATAGAGTCTTACAATCCAGACTGTAAATTTAGTCTCCCTTGCTTATTAGTCTGCTTTATAAGTCAATTCCCTTTTTCTCTCAAAAACTTAATTATTCTAAATTGTTAGCTGTGGAGTCTATATAGGAACATACATTATACAAATGTTACATTCACTTTAAGTAGTTGAAATTGAAAAATTAGTAGGCATTAGAATGAGCATATGAAACACAAGTAGGTGACAAGGGCAGGGACACCCAGTTATAAGTGAAAAAAACTTGTTCAAAATGTTTCATACCACTCATCCRGAACTGATTGCTCATTTAAGACATGCAAAGTATCTTCAAAAAAACCTAAGCTTTGAAGCATGAAATGTCAAACTCAAATGTAAATTAACTATGTGAGTAAATAAAACCTTGAATTTACAGACTCTTACATATACAATGATCCTTTCCCTTGCTGACATCGTTTTATGCTGGGAGGGCTAGCTAGTTTTCTTTCATGCTGACTAACCAATGTTGTAAACACAAGCCTAAATTAATTTTTTTTTTCTAACATCTACACAGTGTGAATTTTACTGTTTCTTATAATGTCTGATAGAGGAAGTTCGAGTTTTACAATTTGCACATTGTTTTTAAGTGCAGCAAAACATTTGGTCAAATCCCCCCACAATCTATGTTGTCTTCTATTTAGACCATCATGCAATGTCACTAATATTTCCTTATTTATAACTTCCCACAATAATTGGAAATAATAATTTATATTTATTGATATTAAATATTGTTCATATTTTATTACTATGAGCTTTTAAATGAAAATTTGATTTTAGCTATTTTTTCTTTATTAATTAGGATTGCTGATTAGCCTCTAGCAAAAGGCATGGGTTTTGTCCACCCCCAGACAACCGATCAGACAATGAAAGATAATGGATACAAATAATTCAGCTGTGCTCCTAGAGTGAATGAGTGAGTTGCAACACATAATGATAGAGTTCCATTCCCATCCTGTTTGAAGACTTAATGGGTGCCATACCTCTTGATAAAAAGCATTGTCGCTATTCAGCTACTTGTTATTCATTTAAATGTTTTTATCTCAAAGGAGGAGTGTTTTTGGCATTGCCAGACTGGGTCAGAAGAGCCTTTGTTAGGGTAGAGATACTGGACATGCCAGAAACTAGAATCAGCTGTATCAGAGCACAACCTGCAGTAGGGAATAAAATGCTCTCTCAGGCCGAAATAGTGTTAAGCTTGTGCCCTGAAACCCAGAGCTTTTTTTCTTCCATCACTCTTTCCCTTGATATTTATTACAGAAGCTCTTTATACTTTTATTTAAATGTCAACTTTTATAAACCATTGAAATATTAACTTTCTGAATCTTGGTAACATGTTGTGCCACTATTCAAGCATCTGGAGCTTCTGGGTGGTTGTTTCTGAGGTTCAGTGATATAGCTGTGACAGGCAGTCGACCATTGCACTGTGTTTTTGGGCACTGTATCAACAACCCCATTTTAAGCACGGCTGCATTGCAAACAGTACATGTGCTCAGCCGAATGTAAAATGACATTGAGGGTTCCATTTTTTAAATTGCTCCTGATTAGTGCAGTGATTGTAGCCCAAAGAGTCCCAAAGGCAGAGTCACCAGTGAAGTAAATCTATCTTAATTAATGTATTGCAGGTAGAGCACCTGTAAATTTGGATTGCACTGGAAGCATACTATTTGATGTACCAGACTCATAAAATGCCACGGGACTATGCAGGGGGTGGCATATTTCCACTTGCTGCTCTCTCATTTTGCTCAGCAGGCTGCTAGCCTCCTGTAATTAAGACAAATAAACTCTACTTTCTCCAGGTTTTTGAGCATGTTTGTTGTTCCTAAAGTAGCACGGAGGGGTTTGGTAGGACTCGACAGAGAAACTACTTCAGGCATGGAAAGACCTAAGCTAACCCTTAGCTTGGGACACATTTCTGTGCAACTACAAGGTAAATCCAGAAAAGAGGTTAAAAGAATATGCCAATACTCCCCTAGCTGAAAATGAGCCCTTTTTCAGATTTTTTTTCCTCTTTTCCTTTCTCTCCTTCTCCCGTTCTCTCTCACTCTCTCCAGCTCCCCACCCCAGCCTGCAGCTGGTAATAGTTTACAGGCACGTTGCTGTGTTAATACCTTGTTAAGGCTGTTTGAGCTGCTGGGTCTCTGAGAGGTCAGTGTCAGGACTATTTTACTGTGAACCCTTGATATGCAGGGTAAAGCCGGGGACAGGTACCGCTTTCCCCCTCTCACACCGCAGGGAGCTGCGCTGCTGCAGGCACCCCTTCCCACTGCGCCACACCGCTGGCAGGGCAGGCAATAAAAAATAATATGTTTCTGATCAAAAGCAATTAGGGCTTATTGAAGCATGTATATTAATGGACTAGACACCACATCACAGGCATTGCCTGGAATCTCTGAATTCAGCTTGGTGAAGCTGCTGGTGTTAAAGAGCTGTTGAATGTCATTGTCTGTGCAATGTGGGCAAGTAGCAAAAACAATCCTGCAGCTCATGAAGTAAAAGTGAAAATAGAAGCATACAATTAAAAATATAAAATGCTAGTATAATTGAATTTCTGGTGCTGGTGTCTGGGTCTGATGGGCTTCTAGCACAGCAAAACGTAYTGCATATAAGCTAGTGTCTGGATTTGAAAAGACAGGACTGGGATGCCATTTCTCAGTTTAAGAAAATTTTGTATATTTTCTCATAGAAATTATTTGAAAAAAATTGTATTGTGTAGACAATGAAAAAGTGAGGCAGCGAAGAAAAATTTATTTTAGAGATCAAATGCAAAAGGAAAAAATCCACCTTGTGTTTGTAATATTTCTAGCACAGAAGAATAAAAAACTTTTACCCAAAACACAGAATTTTGCTTTCTTTCCTTCTCTGGTTAGTTTTAAGATGCAGGTTGAATGGTCGATTTTTGCTCTCAATTGGTTGCAAGATTAATCATAGGCCAAGCATATTTGCTGTTTTGTAATACCAGCTTTATTCACTGGTTCTGCCTACATTTTAAAWGATCTGTTTATTTCATAATACATAATTAAGGAAAATTACTTCTCATTAGTTATTTTTTCATTTGGAATGCATGAGAGCAATGTATTATTTCTATAATGTTCAGTTTTTGCATGTATATCCTGAAAGGTAGGAATGAAATGAATACTCAAAAATAAGGAATAGAATTCCTGAAAGTCTTCTACTGGGTGTGCTTTAGATTGTCATCTAAATCAACATTGTTCTTTCTAATGGAAATGGGACTATAGCTCAGACACAGTCACGCATTGTACATATTTATATCTATCTTTTGTTTTTCTAACTTCATATACATTTATTAAAACTGCTTTATCACTTAAGCTTCTCAGCTCTACAAATGATCTGTTCATGAAAAAATAAGGGTGTAATTGCCTTTAATATGAACCAAATGTAATCCCTCCCTTTCTGCAAAGTGCACTTTAGATATATGTTAAATTTGGCAATAGCAGTACAATGCTGACCTAGACCCTGTGAGGAAACGACAAATTCTGGGAGATAAGGCTGGCAGTACCCTCTGAACCCAGCTGACATTGGCTCAAATGCTATGCAATCAAAATATATTTCTCTTCTAGACAAACAAAACACAGAAATTTACTGAACAGCATGGGCATCCTCTGTACTGGGAAATCAGTCAGAATGTGTTTGGTTACTGGAAATCTGCAAAGCACACATGCCAAAACAAGGTTATTGGGGCTTTTCAAGTCTTACAAATCTCATCAAAAATTAATGGAGGAAAAGTCATTATTTTTGTGGTACCAAAAGGCTAGAAATACCTGTAAATTCTAGTGCTTTCTATAAGAGTCTGTTTAGAGACAGAAAAGGAGGGATTAGACAGAGAAAGCGGTACCAAAAGGCTAGAAATACCTGTAAATTCTAGTGCTTTCTATAAGAGTCTGTTTAGAGACAGAAAAGGAGGGATTAGACAGAGAAAGCCTGCTAGTTTTTCTCATTGTTGATTGAATTGTTAGCACAGAAAGATAGGAAGAGAAATATATATACCACACTAGTACATATTTGACAGGTTACAGTAAAAATTGATGCTTTAATTTTTTGAAAGTCCATTCAAGACATAGCATTGGTCCTGGACCTAGTTTTCTGTAAATGCAGACATTTTGTACATCTTTATTTTAAAGGAAAGCATGAAATAAATCTGTAAAAAAGGCTTGCATTACATTTGTAGTGGATCAAATACCTGCTGCAGGTGAATTATTTTCATTCAGAAGTCTTTTTAGTTATTTGGCTATTTATTCATGCCTTTATATGATTGATAGGTGCAAACTTGGCTCATAACTGTACAATTACACTTTTGCAAAACTGTCTTCTGTCTCTGCCTCTTCCGTGGTTTAGAAATTATTGATTGATGTTATTGTCAGTTACAGTTCAAAAACACAGGTTTTTCTCTTACTCTGCTTTAAAAGGTATATATCAGAGCAGTGACAAAATGCTTCCTTGCACTACTAGWCTCATTCTAGTGGGTTTTTGTCTATCCCCAGCAATCTTCCACTTCCTTTCCTTGTCAATTCCACTTCTTCTACTGCTTCTATTGCACGAATGTGGCCTCATCCAGAGCTATTTTGAACAGTATGTGGTCCCTCCCTTGCCTATTATCTCTATACCAGTGATGATGCTGGATGGGATGAGTGGGAGTAGTTTAAACAGAGGAGGATAGAAAAAAAATAGCAAAGCACCGTAACATTTTTTAAGACTGGATATTTAGATGGAAAAAAAAGGGCCAAAGTGATGTTCAAAATGACCCTGTCACATTTTTAAAGAAAAGTGTAAGCCAGCAGCAGCTAGAAAGGTAATGAGGAAAGAGATGATGAGAAATAAAACTGATGAAGGCCTGAGTAAACAAAACCAAGGGTTCCTCCTGCCTAAAAATGCTCATCCTTCCAAACTATCCCATTCCATCAGCAGAGAAGACAGAACTACAGATAACCTCGATAATAACATCTCTTCAAGATGGATGTCAAATAATATTAACTGGAGGAGCTGTGAATGCTAAAATAGCTGAGTTCTGCTGGAGATATGCCARCAAATGATAATGTGACAGTCTTTTCATGAATTAATATTCTTCTGGCACTAAGCTGTCCTTGTTTTGTGCATCAGGTCTGGTGTCTAAGATGCTGTATCTCCCAAGACAAGACTGCATCAAACAGATAACGTTTATTTGGCCAGAGAAGTCAAATAATCGCTTTCCCTGCCTTCCCATCATCTTGCTTTCACCCCTTGAATCTGTCAATTAATAACTTTGCCTTTCAGAAGTGACCATAGTTTTTGTTAATTTACTCAGTTAAACAGGCAATTTTTAGCACAGTTTGAGCAGACTATTTTTGTTAGACACTGGAATGACATGGAAGAGATGTATTTTCTAATCATGAGTAGAGGAAATGGATGCTGTTTTACGTTTTTTAGTATCCTGAAATTTTTTGCTCGAATAATTTTGAAGTGCTACTAGAATTTTCTTCCTCAAGAACTCACACAGTCATGCTAACAAAGTTATGGTGATCTTCTTTCAGTGTTAGGAAAGCTTTGGAAAATTCTGAACACAAATAAAGTATGAGGAGTGGAACTACTTTTTAAGCACAAAACTGGAAATTATGGGCTTGGCTTCTGATTTACTCACTTTCTAAAAAAAAAAAAAAATTCAAACCTAAAACAAAAAATTATAGAGCCTCGATTCCTGTAGAAAGGAGGATGTGTACTGACAAGAGTTAAACAGACACCATAATTCCTGTCCTGTGGAAATTAAAAATAGTACCATTCAGAACTGCAACAAAAATGACATTTTGAAATTTTCCATGTAATGAAAATTCTGACATTTTGCTTAGAGAAGGTCAGAGTGACATTTCATTGTGAAATACTGAGAGTGTTTCTGGGGCTTCTTGGGTCATCTCTAATCATCTGCCAGGTAGAAACCCAAGGATTTGGGGGTCCTTTTCAGCACTGCATTCCTGGAGTGCTGGGGGGCAAACAGCTTGGAGGCATGGTCTCTGCAGCAGCCTGCCTAATGGGTGACCACTGGACTGGATGAATAGGATGGCAGAGCGCCAAGCAGAGCATTCTGAGTTTTATTAAGATTTAGCAATAACCAAAATGTTCTCCCCCAAAATTCTAGCAAGCTAGGAGTTTAGAAAATCAGGAAAAAACTCGAGAACTAACTGGTAACATTTGTAAGATGCTTTGAGTAAATAATCTTCTAAACAGATTAAGTACCTTATTTTTTCTCATTTCCAGAACTTTTAAAACTTTTTAAAACATGACTATTTTTCAACAGTGGGAAGTGTAGAATTTTTTTTTTTTTTTTCAATTTTTTTTTAACTTCGGGATAACTTTATATTCTGTGGTTGAATTCACTTATCAAGGGCCTTTTATGGCTATTGTCAGATAAAGTTCTATTGGGGTTAGTTGACTGGTTGGTTAGTTGGTTGGTTGGTTGGTTGGTTGGTTGGTTGGTTGGTTGGTTGACTGACTTTTTGGGGATTTGTTGGTTTTTTTCATTTGTTTGGGATTTTTTTTGTTGTTTAGGTTGGTTGGTTTGTTGGTTTGTTGTGTTTTTTTTTTTGTTTTTTTTTTTTTGCCAGGTGTGACACTATATTTGGGATACTTCCAGAGGTTTAAGAGCTTCTCTAATCATCTGCTTTCTTGAAAGTGTGCAGCCTGAATTAGTTCTACTATCTGGGTAAGAATAAGATCTTCTAATGGAATGGAATAATGTTATGTAAACAATCATCAATGCATTATATGATTGGAAGACAGAGAGGTCAGTGAAAGTCAGTCTCACTCTTTGGACACAAAAATCTTTCCCTGGCCTGGAACAACTAAACCTTTTTCTCATGCAGGTTGTTGGACATGAAATCAAGCTCTTTCACTAACAATGCTGGAAAATACAAAATGGAAGTTGTAAGGGTACAAGTACTGCAAACATCATCCATTTATAGTGGACCTATACAAGCAACATCTCAGAAGCAATGTGGGAATTCCAACCTCCAGTGTGCGAGGGTGTTCCATCCTCTCCAGTATCCTGATGTCAAATCCATGATGCTGATAGACAGTAGGATTCATTTGTGATCTAAGGCAGAGGCATTCYGTCTTTTCTGTAGCCTTCTGCCTTTTTGTAAGTTGCAGTGGAGAAGACCAGCAGAACACCCTTGTTCTGCCCTCAGCAGCAGTACCAGGGAACTTCATGCCTGCGTTTTCTGCACTGTGTTCTTACCCTTCCTTCTTGCCATGTAAGAAACTATGGATATATAGGACATATTTGATACCAAGAATTCTTGATCCCAAGAGGATTTGATTCCGTTCTTCCTAATGCAGAAATATGCCTAAAATTTTCAAGAACCAAGTTACATTTTAGCTCATGATTGAAGGTGAAATGTATAGAAATAAATACTATTCTTGCTTCAGCATTTTTGTAGTCCATGAGACTTATTTCAGTGTACCTGGTTACACAACTCTAAAGCTCCTARAAGATTTTGGTTTTTAATAGTAAACAATTATCCATATTTAAAGTAATTGAAGAACAAGAATTGAAAATAAATAATTTCAACTCAAGGAGTTGAGGCATGATAGAGATAACTAAAATATTATGAGTGGAAACTGAGGGAGATATCAACATCCCTAACCTCCAATTATGTCAAAGTGGCTATTTGAACTGACCCTTTATGTTCTCCAAATGAAATTATTAGCACTTACCCACAGAACTCCAGGGGAACTAAACACACTGCCAAAAGCCAAAGTGATTTTGCCTATATTTGTACACTACTTTTACTTGAGAGGAATGTGGGAGTGCTTCGGGAGATGTAATATTCTGTTTTCTGCTACCCCACTAAAAATGTACCAGGCTTTCCCAGAACAAAAAGTAAGTCAAGTAAACAAAATGGGGGGAAAAAAAGCCTTTTCAGAGGAGTATCACTGATTGCTTTAAGGTATGTCTGAAGCAAGGTGATTGTGCACAAATGGTACCTCATCATGCCTCTTTGGGCTGGCTATTCAAATAAGGTAAGAATAAAGTAAAACAAGTAAACAAAACAATTTTCAGAATCAGAACTGACTTCTGGAACTGCATGCATGCATTTTGGACAGGACAACAGAGAGGAATTACCTTATGTGGCTCAAAGACCTGTGTGCAGGCTGCTCTGATAACACTGCTGACTTCAGTGAATCAGATCCAAAGAACCCTCAGCTCCTTTCTGACTTCCTGTAGCTTTAGAGACCTGTTGGGTGGTTCTGATGGAGCACATTTGCTCCATGATATATGCTAAAGCTATTTAGAGCTGCAAGGGAAATTACAGCTGGTGACAATGTGAGATTTGAAAGAGAAAGTGTCTGTTACTCAGATAAATAATTTCTTCTGCCATTTCTTTACCCACCTGCCCAGAGGGTGATTTTCTGACCAAGAACTGAAGCATCTGTTCCCAATCCACTGGGGAAGCACAGCTTTGTGAGGGTACCTGGTCTGCTTTGAGTGTGTCTTCAGAAATGCGTGTCTTCGAGTTGAGCATCTGCCCCAAATCCTGAAAGCTGGATGCTCTAGTCTGTTTTTCACTTAGAATTTCAGTTAATCTTTCATCAACATTTAGTCAAGCAATATCATTATGTTTCACAGCATTCATACAAAAATTTTAATGCCTTTAAAGCTTAATAATTTCATTAAGCTAATTTACCCTCTAAGTTGTCAGACAGTGGTGATGGAAGAAGAGGGAAGGGAATGATACTATTGCTCCTTGCAATTGTCATAATTGAAAGGTAGTCCAGAAGGAGATAACAATTTCAAACTTTAAGTAGGATAAATTCTGCAAATTTCAAGTCAATGGCTTTAAATGTGTGATACAATAGATGGTGAACTATGTAGGTGTGTGCTGTGTGGTCATATGGCCATGTGAAACCAGACATTCTTGACATCCATTACAGTACTCTNAAAAAAAAAACAACCAAAAAAACCACACAAAAAAACAAACACAAAAAAAAAACCTGGGAAGGAGTGGATGTGCAAGAGAACCCTTCAGCTTGTAAAAACACTTTAGAGGGATTAGGAGTTACAAAAATATAGATACACAATGTAGGATAGCTACCACAAATTTCTTTTCCTTTGAGTGTCTTCTGAAAATAATAGTTTTATTTTACGTCTTTGAAGAAATCATAATGCAAAGAACATATTACCAAAAGTATTTGAAGTTAATCTGACCTTCTAGTGAAGACATTTCATCTTTGGGGACTGACTGGCTGTACTTGAAGTGACTAGGGAGTGTAATCTGGAACAGCTTGCATATGTTGCTGCTGCTAATATTCAGTAGTTACAAAAAATTTTCTTCTTGGCAAAAAAACAACACAAGAATTGTTCATTTGGACAGTAATGAATATTAGAGCTACTATTTTAGCCATGATTATTATTCTCATGGCAGGAGTAAATGTGAGTATCTTCAGGGCTGAGACATCACTACCRGTCCACAGGCTGAAAGCCTTTGAACCTCTCTCTATGCCACCCTAGAAGGGTCAGATTTAGAAAAAAGAACTTCACCTAAATTCACAGAATATGCTGATTTGGAAGGGATTTTAGTAGGAATTAAAAAAATGTGGAAGAAGGAAAACTTTACAAGAACTTCAACTATCATTCAAATAATTTTGACAACAGTCTGACTGGGCAGAAGATACATTAAAGAAACAGAAGAACTTGTTTCTTGAAGAAAATAGACGGCATGATTTCTGGAATATTTGAATTGTGGCATTTCAGCATCAGACAAAGTATCTGAAGTTCATTTTAACATTAGAAAGATTTATGCAGAAAAGCATAAAACTTAAGATGGCAAAACCTGGCTGTTTCCAAGATAAGAAGTTCATGAAAAGCTTCTATTATATATTTATTAGTAGAGAGTTCACAGATGGGTTGCCTAGCAGYTCACTTTACAGACACACATTGTTGACTTCATGAGCTAATAGAAATAAAACCCTTTTTCTGCATGCGTAGCCCACAGCCGCTAGATTTACTAGAAAATGTTGCACACAATCCCCATATATAAACCAGTCAAGAGGTATTTTCTACAAGCTTAAGTGCCTCACATAATTTACTTTTTCCCCCCAAACAAAGTCTTGTAAGGTCAGCTTGCATGATTACTGAGCTTTGTGTTCTAGTCCTTGCCATCAATTCATTTCAAAACTTATAAAATGCAAAGTCCTTATATATATTTTTCTTTCCAGTTCTTCAGGGAATTAAGAATTCTTTATGCCAGGAGTCATGATCTCTGCAAAAATATTCTTCATTGCTTTGGGTGAAGTGAAAACTGGAATATATGGTTTGATTTCTCATGAATCTGTGTCTGAAAAWGCAAAGACAGTCATGCTGCATTTTAGGGCTAGACCATCAGTTAGAATAAACGAGCATAGCTCTCTAGATTTCGCATAATTTCAGACTACACAACTAGTAGTCCACAAAATGAAAAGAAACTGGTTTTGTTGCAAATCTGTTCTACCATCTGGAAATAAAATAGTAGCTGCAGAGGCTAATGTGCTGATAAAGAGACAAAGGAAAGGCCTCAAGGCCTCTAAGTTTGCATGGTTACCTTAGGAGCTCTCAAACACATCTGCAAGCTCCTTTTTTTTTTATTTTTTTTTTTTTAGTAGTATGAGTATTTCAGTTTAATTGGAGCTATTATTTGCAGACAAATGTGTCTAGGAGGAACGAAAAAGGATGTGATGAATAGTTTCCGAAGCAGATAAGTGTCTTGATAAAAGAAGGTGTGGAAGGACAGAAGCATAATTAAGCTGGACTGACTGTGGAGGTCATGGTAGAATAACAAGTATCAAAGGATGCAAAAGCAGAGAAGCGTTGGCATGGAGACTGGGAGGCACTTTAGTATTAAATATAGTACATTTCAGATGGAAACATGGAGTAGCAGCCCAATCACAAATWCTGCTGGATTTTCAGTGATTCACATTACCAAAATCTAAATGAAAACCTTGGTCTTGTGCCTGAATCAATATTTTGTTTCAACTAAGTACAAGCTTTTTTATACCTTCATAGATTTTGAGGTTTGTAAGTAGTTCTGTTAGTAGTAAGTTTTGTTACATCTTGTTTATCACAGAGCACTGCTTTTCAACAGGTAATTCTTACTGGTGTCCCTTATAGAAAAAAGGAGATTCCTGTTTTGTTTTAAACCATTGTAGTTGTGTTTTGTGGTTGTGATGTGGCACTATTATATCGATTTAGAAGACGCTTTGGTTCATCCTCCAATAGGGTTAGTATTTGAGGGATCTCTGAAGACCTGGTCTTGTGACCTGCCCCAGAAGGCCAGGGTAACCTAGGCTCTCATTAACAGATTGCTTGGGGTGGGTTGGAGTGAAATGCAAGTGATGGGTTTTTGTAAATATATGTATATGCAGGGTTTATTTTATACTATTTAACTGAAATGGAAAGCAGGTATATAGCCATTTTGGTCACTGTTATCTATAGTAATACAGCAGTTTGAAAGCATAAAAACATTACAAGAAGGAAGGAATAAAGGAAAAAAGGAAGGAGTAAAAACATAACAACACCCATAGATCTCGCAACAAGACTATTGTTGCAATTTAGTCATCCATTGACAGAAGTGATGCTCTTGATTCAATGAGGATGACAGAAGAAGACCATGAAATGCAAAGTCCATTGGGTTTTTGTTATACTTAGGCTAGGAGGGAGCATCTCAATACCACCTCTGTGGGAAGAATTTTACCCTGAGTTATGAAACACCAGAGGATGAAACATTTCAGGCATCTCTGACACCTTCTGATAGGTTACAGCTGACTATCACATCAGCAAAGTTGAGTCAATTACAGGCCCCCAATTATGGGGCCATGACAGGGGAGTTATCACAGCTGAGCTGACCTGAGTAAGGACAAAGGAGCAGTACCCTGCCTCAAAGTGTTTCCCTCTTTCTTTGTCTTGCTCAACACCCAGCTAGCTGGCAGCCTGAGCTGGCGTGGGCTCACTCCCTGCACCTGGGCCATTACCGTGCATGGGGGCATCTTGCTCTGTGACTGTTTGAGCTGTCAGCATTCCAGTCTCTCCCACATTCTTCTCCTTAGACCTGAGATAATTGGGCAATAGTACCACCTTTATTTTATCTCAAATCTCTCACTGGGGAACAATTATATAAAAAACCTGCCTTTGCCTGTACATGGTTTATATACTGCTTTTTGTTGTTTCTTAACTGTATTTTGAAAATAGCTGTTTATAGCTCTGTTGGTTTTAAAAGCTTTGTTTTATTAAAGAACATGCATGAAAGAATAGAGACTTGTTTGTCCGTCTGTGAACCATAAAATACATATTGGCAAATTGAGCACATCTCTCTTTTATCTCATATTGGTTTTCAATGGTCTTTACAAAATTAGTGAACATAGGATTGGGAGACAAAGCTTATGACATGTTGTCTGCAACAAATTATATAAAGAATATAATTGATTAAGTACAAATTTATAGAATAAAATTACAATAATTTATAAACAATAGATTATAAATTAATACAATTAATAAATGACTGCCAAATGAGGGCAGGTAAGTTTAGGGCTCCATTTTAAATGAGTAGGTACTCTAGCTCCTATAYGTCTACTGAATATGGTTAAGGTAGGGGTTACTATAAAAGTGGTAGATTTATTTAGGCAGATTCTGAGTTCTCTGAGTGTGTTCTTGATACTTACTGTGAATTTGTGTGCTGATGAGTTAGACTGCAGCTGACCTGCACTATTCATGGATGACATARAATGGATAGGTACTGTAGGTTTAGCATGTGCACTGGAGGAAGCCCTCACAGTTGACTCCCGAGAACCGTAGGGCTCAAACTGAAGACCAGAAGGAGAGAAAATTACTGTTTAAATTACCAAGAGTGTAAATTGCTGTTTTCCTGTTTCTATATTACATTTACAAAAGCTTATATCCTTCATAATTCAATTTTCCTTGTGCATTCACATGTTTGTGTGCATATGCTTCCATGAAAAACTGGCACCATTCAACCAAAGTTGATGTAACCAGCGGTGTTGTATTTGCAGAGCAAGGTTTTGGTAGCTGTGGGGCTGCCAGGATGGCTTCTCTGCGATGTTGGAAGCTCCCCTCATATCCAACAAAGAMAATAGCAGTCAGCTCCAAGATAGTCCTGCCACTGGCCAGCGCCAGGCCCAAAACCATGAACARTGGCATTGCCTTCTCTGGGATTATATATTTTAGAAGGGGAGAAAATGCACAACAACTGGGGCAGGCTTGCTGGCAGGATTTGTGACTCTGTGGCCAGCCCACGCTGGAGAAACCAGTCCCTGACAACCTGCACCCCATGGAAGGGGTCTGTTCTAGAGCAATCTGTTCATTCAGGACTGCACTGCTGGGAGGAGCAGTTCATGAAGAATTGCAGTTTGTGGGAAAGACCCCTGTTGGAGCAGTTTGTGGACAACTGTACTCCACTCTCCCATGGGAGTGACCCCATGCTGGAGCAGAGGAAGAGAGGGAGGAGTCCTCCCCTTGAGGAGGAGCGAACAGCCGAGAAGAATTGTGATGAACTGGCCAAGACACCCATTCTCCACTCCACAGCAACACTTAAGGATGAGGAGGGAGAGACTGAGGAGTGAAGTTGAGCCCAGGAAGAAGGGAGAAGTGGAGGGAAGGTGTTTTAAGATTTGGGTTCATTTTTAATTATCCGGCTCTATTTGATTAGTAACAAATTAAATTAATTTCCCAAAGTTGAATCTGGTTTGCCCATGACAGTAACTGGTGAATGATATCTCCTTGTCTTTAAGCCTTTTGTTATACTTTCTGTCCCCTGTCCTGCTGAGGAGGGGAATGATGGACACCTGGAGTCCACTCAAGTTCAATCCATCACACCAGAATCAGGTCAGCTCACCCTGTTACTGTTTACTGAAAGGCAGCCACTTAATTTTGCACTTTGAAAGAAATTATTTACATGGCCTGCTTAGCTTCCAAACTGAGTTGTGATGCCTCTAGGTCCTCTTTTGGTACCTAATTTTTCCTTTCTGGTTCATGCTTTCCCTGGACGAGTTTGCTTAAACCTATAACTTTTGTGATTAAAAGATCCAAGTACATTTAATTCCAATCTAATCCAATCTTACCTTCCTATTTTTTTAATGATGCCTTTTTGTTTTCCTCCTTCAGTGTGCAGGTGTTGTTTTTCTTATTGTGTCCTGTGTGATAATGACATTTTCATCTCTTGAGAACAGAAGAGGGGGCTTATGCAGTTTACATCTGATAGGGGATGATGKAACTGAAGTATTTTAAAATTGATTTCCCCTCTGTCTCCAGGTATTGTTCCTTCTATTTTTAAAGTTATCTCTGTGATGTTAAACCAGTTTGTAAGTATAAAATCTGACAGAGAGGGTTATAAGTACATGTTTTTATAAATGTAAATAGATAGACTCTGTCTATCTGCCTATCTATCAATCTAATGCATCTAATCTATCTATGTAGAGATGTTGTAAAGGTGTTCTAGTTTTTTGGTTTTTTTTTTTTTTTTTTTGTTGTTTTTTTTGTTTTGGGTTTTTTTTTTTTTTTGTTTTGTTTTTTTTTTTTTTTTTTAACATTTGTTACCATGAATTACTTATTCTGTGGAGGGTTTATGGGATTATTCAGGTTAGAAGGGATCTTAAGATGTTAGTCCAACCTCATGTTCAAAAAAGGCCCCTTTCAAAGGTGCTAGAGGGTGGTCTTGCAAGAGCATCTGCCACCTTCTCTCCACTTTTTCTTGTATGCTTCTTGTCTAGACCTGTGGATTTCTAAGGGTAAGGTTGTCTCCAGTGTTAATGCTGTCTCAGTGCTCATCCCCGTGTCTCAGTTTTTCTCCTTGAATCTTGCCCCTAAGCTTGGAGACCTGGGAGAAGTTGATGGGCATAACTGGCAAAGAAGGTATGGAGTAACTCATCCTGATCTGTGTCTGCTCTCGGAAGTTGCCCACCCCCTTCCACAATGTGACCACTTTTTCATTGTTTAGCCTTTTATGGTTGATGGAAAGCAGCACTTCTTCATTTTGCTTTTGAAATTCTTTGCAAGTGTTCACTTAATCTGGGGTTTTCCTGTCAGCATCCCAATACATGCACAGACAATAATTCCAAATTTTGTTTTAGCCAATCCCTATGCTATCCTTCCACACACTGTACCTCTACTCTGGAGCTCTGCCCTAAGTTACCTGCCAAGGCAGACTGGTCTCCTTATTTTCGTACATTTTACAGAGTTTTAAGTTAGAGTGTTCTTGCATTTGAAGACTGCTGTCCTTAAAGACCTAGAGCACCCCTGAGCTCTTCTTTCATGTTCCCAGGACCGACACATCCAATAGCAGTGCTGACATTTCTTGTCACAGACTCACATTGGGATTTGTGATGTAACTTTTTGAGCAACTGGCTTTTCCCCCAGTTTAAAACTGATTTCTTCTATTACTTGTTGTGTGAATTTCAGGTTTTAAAATGTAATAATCACTTAACATAATTTGAACCTGAATATTCCCTGACTGAGAAGGCACTGAAGCTATGGGCAAATAAAACCTGTTTGTGCTGCCTAATTCCAATCAGAATTGCGGCACTGTTCCACAGTATCTCTGCTGGATGAACCAGAACTGGCACATCCATTGATTTCTACCAGCTGTTTTCTGCCAATTCCAGTTCCTGACAGGTAGCAAGCTGTGTAGCTGGCAGCAAAGAATAGCAAACAGTTCAAATATGCCCCAGGGAGGGCACATGCTTACCCAAAGCCCATCAAGGAATTGCTATTATGCTTCACAAGATACATATACATTTACCACATCTGTCTCCTATTATTTGTACTCAGAACTGACAGAGGACTGAGATAAACATGTGCCTGTTTAATACTGCGCAAGAACAAGGTGTAGTAAGTGACAAACATCAGATATTTTGGTGAATAATTTCCTAAAGAAACTTCTTGTGTATACTCTGTGAAATGTTTTTGTAGCTGATCTATACTTCAAGAGATGAAACTATCTATTTAAATATCAAGACAGCCTATTCAAGTACTTTAAATCCAAATTTGTTCATTTTTATCCAGTGCTTTGACTGTGTCACAACATAATACAAGCAGCCTTTGTCTGGAGACCTGCTGCCTTCTTCAATTCCTTTTCGATTTCTCTGAGAGCTCTCTTTACAATAAACCAACCAGAGGATGCTGTAAAATGCTTTCTGAAACATTAATGGTTTTGGAGCAAGTCACCATGGATGTCAGGCTCCCTTTCCTCCCATGAAATACATAACTGACCATGTGCAGGCTTCAAATACAATGAGATTTACCTTCACTTTGGCTTCTCTGATGAGTACAAGCATTCCCATTATTAGTTGATGCAGGTCAGATGTTAAATGGTAAATTTTTAAGCTGTGGAAACTCATTTGTTCGTGAATCTCTGCTCTTCTCCAGGTTACTTCAGGTAAAAGTGGAGTACTAAAATGAAAAGAATCCATAGATAATTTGGAAGTGAATAGGTAATGAAGGATGAAGTATTTTAAAAGGATGAAGTATTTTAAAAAGTGAGATTTATTAAGTAAAACAAAGACATGTCATGGTGGAAGTATTATGCCTCTGTGGGAGAGCATATTTTGGTAACAGGTCTCAAAACCTGTCCAGTGATTGCATTTTTAAGATCTCAAATGGGCTAACAGACAATAGTCTAAATTCTTGTATCACCTCCAAGCAAAATTACAGTATGAGATCAGGCATCCGAGGTAGAAACATTCAGGTGCCTACTATCTATTAGGTTGGTCTGGATATAGCAGGTATTACAGTATTRTGCAGAAGGCAGACACTTGTGAAGCTGCCTGTTGGCTTCATTTAGAGCTGTTCATGTTCAGAGGCCCAGCATTTGTACGCATTGTGCAGTTTTTTGTTGTTTCTGTTTTTTCTCCTTGAGCGCTGTGCAGGGAGTACAGATGCTCACTTTGTAACTGATTTGGAGTGACAGGGGTTTAGTGTAGCCCTGCAGTTACTGACCTGAAGCATTCATGATTCTGTGCCTTAAGCAAGAAGAAATAAATTATTCTACTACCTTTCACTGTCATTTTAAATCTATAAGAGAACTGTGCAGTATAAAAATTTTAAGACTKAGATTCTATTGTTAACATATGATTTCTTTAAGTGAGCTGTCAAAGATGGACATACTTRCCCACTGCAAGTGTTGCTATTTTTTCAATCAGAAACCAATAAAACATTTTATAAATGGATTCTGTAGTGTACTTGTTAATTACAGTCATCATATAGTCTTTCAAATGCTAATGGTCTGACTCGAATTTCACTTTGTTTAGTTGTGTTAGAAGTTATGATTAAAGAATGGTATAGCTTTATAGTTGTTTTACTGCCATCTGTGTGCACCAGGCAATAACTCCGTACAGATGGTTGTGATTCAGAGACAGGTTGCCACATGCAAAAAAAGTATGTTTCAGTTATTTTAATAAGATTTATTGCAGCAGTCACAGTTAAATGCTTGAGCCTTAATGATAATTGCCACTAATCCTTCAAGAATAATGATCAGAGTTCAGTAAACCACAAGAAGCWGATTTTGCTGTAAGCTTCAGAAACATCTCACTGCAAAGGTATGCTTCGTTTTTCATTTTGCATTTGCTCCCCCTCCTCTTTCGTTTTTGAACATTTATTCCTATACCTTTGCTCTTGAAGCATGTGGTATGAAAAGGCAAGATATTTTACTCTCATCCTTTGTTTTTCTTCTCAAGTATAGATGCTTATTTGTGAACACCTGAAGACTCACAAATTAATTAAAGTGGTAACAAATTTGATGGTAAGTGGGGATACCTCACCGAACTCTCAATTCCTTTGCATTACAGATTCAAACACATTCAAACACCAGACATACCCTTTTGTTTCTGTGTCTGTGATGGAAGCAGTCATTTGTATTCTGCATTTTGACTGGCATCTTACATCTCTGGCTTTTATAATCAAAAGTCACTTCCACAACATGATGGTCCAGCCAAGACTTAGAGAAATTTTGAAGTATCCCAAGGATTTTCAGGTTTATACCCACTGTTAACTGACAGGAAAAAGGTGCTCACAAAGATATATCTGGAATATCAGTTTGCAGCTAAGAGTTTTATTCAGCCTTAACTCTTCTGTGCCCCAGTTCTTTCTCTTGAATTTTAGCTCACATTATTCTATACTTTCTATTGGATAATGAGATTTCCATCTAAATGCATGCAGATGTGAACATAGAAAAATGAGACATGTATGTGCATGTGTGCAAGRGTGTGTGCATATATATAGGTACACATATACGGAATTTATATTTATAATAAATCATTCTGATAACAGATGGACTTAAATAACAATATGCTTTTTGAAACCATTCTTGAACTTTTCTTTCAATACGGTTCTTCAGTTTTAATGTAGACTGCTACTTTATTTTGTGGCTGGGACAATTTCTGACACACAACTAATAACGGGCTATGTGAAATCCAGACAAGGTCTGGGATCTGGGAAACTTACATAAATTTATTTTTATGTGTCTGTCTTAGTACAGTTTTCACTTGTTACAGATGTGATGTGGATACCTCACCAAACATGTGATGTTACAGAAATTTGGACTTATAGTGCACACATGCATGATAAAAAGATAGATACTAGACACCTATCTTGAAGGTTTCAGAAAGAAATAGGGTTGTGATGTGGTTTATTTCTGTTTGCTTGCTCTGTAAACTCTTATTAGCAGYTATATGAGCAATTGTGGAGGAATCATGGCTATGATGGCCCTACTGTTTGCTAGGGGCTGCTATACCATTAGTATTGAGTGATTCAGCATCGATTTGTTTTGCAAAGTAGTGGTTTTGTTAGCATGTAAACTCTCATATAATGAAAATTACTGGAGTAGCAGGTAAAACCAGAGTGTTTTCCTTCTTCTTGTGCTTGACCTCTTTCTTTTGTGAGACTGTCTTGCTTTGCAGGTGAATTTCAGGACTAGAAACAT
>NW_026623239.1:5936017-5973867 GCF_030028575.1 Malurus melanocephalus | reverse complement strand
AAAAAAAAAAAAAAAAAAAAAAAAAAAAAAAAAAAAAAAAAAAAAAAAAAAAAGGGCAGCAAAAAATGACCTTTTCTCTCATCTTTTTGTATCTTGTGAAATACGGTCTTGCAGTGCCCCAAGGTGAGAAAGGTTGTCACTTTCTGTCTGTCTGCATTATTGTTCTCTGCCACCATGATGTTGTATTTAAGGGGAAGGGTGCTAAATTCTATTTTCACTCAAGGCTGTGATGAAATGGACTGAGAAACCACCTCAGTTTGTGGATTGTTGACTCTTTGTTGTGGGTTTAAAAACCACGGTTTCTAAAGAGAATATTTGCAACACTCCTCTGAAAATACGCAAAAAAAAAAAAAAGTTTACAGGTACTTTTGTCTTCTGAAGTCCTCAGTTTACTACTGTGATAATAATCATTTTATGATTTTCTTTCAGACTGAGAAGATCTAAAACAAAACATCTTAATGAAGGTTATTGAAATCTCTCAGAAAATAGTTTCCTAGATGTTTTTAAYGTGTACACCATTTTTTGTTAAAACTATCCCTATGGAGAAGAAAGGGTTGGAAAAAACATAGATTGGCAARGAGTGAGAAAAATAAGTTATTTTTAGAAATGTTTTCTCTCAAGGAACAACCCTGCACCTGGGAGATGTTGAAAAATACTCCTTGTGAGAAAATTTACCACTTGTGTTTGCTTTGGGTTGTTTTCCGTCGGTGGAAAAAGAAATGGAATTTTCTCAGAGCAGATAACAGGATGTTGTTAAAGACTTAAGAGCCTTTCCCACAGACTGGGGCCTTGTTATATGCGGGGACAGAAGATAAGAGGGCTCTGAGATGCTGGAACACAGCCTGCTGAAGGTTGTGCATGCTCCAGGCTCTTCAATATATAACACAGGGGTCTGGCCTCGCCCTTTTTGCCCCGGCTGAAATGAGCTTAGCCATCTATGTGTCTCTGCTTGTTTTTTTCAGAATCCTCCAGCCAGTGGGATGATGGAATTAGTCTACCCTTTGCATTTCAGCTGTGGGTCGTGGACCTCTTGGCGCTACCTGAACGTGTTTGCTTCCACTGTCCTGGGGGTAAAAACTTAACGCAGTTCCTTGCTGGCACCTGTAACTGGGTGTATTCAAAAGCATCATTAGGAAAGTAAACCATCTGAAGACTCTCGAGGCATACCTGAAGAAGCTAGCAGCTGAAGGAACTTCAGGCAAAGGCTGGCAGATTGCAGATCAACCTTAGGGTTGCTTTGTGGTCTTTGTCACCTGCCAGCAACAACCAAAGGCTACTCCTGTTGTAACTGAGAAGTCTGACTCCATTCTGGAGAAGTGAGGAGGAGCATAATATGGAGGAAGAGTACTGAGAATTCTGCCAGGATTGCCAAGTGCATAAGTATTTGATCATTTTCATGGCTGTTTTGGACACCAAGCTATGAGGAGAAGCTGGAACCAGCCAAAGAAAAGGCCTTGAGCTCCATAAATAGTGGACGGCAATATCATCCAGTTTGCCTGGCCTCCTCTGCTCAGCTTGCTGCAAATCAGCAGATCTGCTATTAACAGCACGTCCTCATAGGACTCACTTTGTAGCAGCATTGGCTGTGCCATTAGGAGACATAGACCTGGTACTATAAAGTAACAGAAAATTGACAGTCTGACTAGAACTGGAAACTCCCAGCCATTCTTGTAAATGGGCTCAAAGTTATATTGTAACCAGCACTATTTTAGCAGTTCTAAATGGTCATGCAGGGGCTTCGGAGTAGAACTGCCTCCGTTTCTGTCCTAACCTTACCTGCTGTGTGTCTGTCTCTATGTACAATAGTCTATAAATATGTGTGAGCATCTGTTACTATATTCCTTCCCATCTTCCCTCTACAAGCCAAGATTTCCATAGACTGTTGCCACGGCACTTGTATATGACATTTTAAATGCATGAAGTGCAAAAGCATGACATTTTGAATTAGAAATTAATTTAACAAACGTGTCTGTTGGAAAAACGTTTAGATCCTCAAAATTTGTCAAATGATATTTTGAAAAGTTAAAACGAAATTGCACAAAATGAACTGAGGAAAGTTAAATGTGAAAGTTAAGGGGAAAAAATTGTTCACCACTTGAGAGGCATGATGAGCCTAACAGAGAGGACATGAATACGATGAATGAGGCAAGGCACTACCTAGTGCTGTTGTTTCATTTCTGATCATCCTTTCATGGTTAAATTATTTTGGAATAAAGAACTTATAGTACAGGGTCTCCAATGGTGGTCTAGTCTTATTTAAAAAGTTGAGTGCAGTAGTCCGTGCACGCTAATGCAGTGTAAGTAGTAATTATTTACCATTTCTGAGTCACTGCAGCAAGGAAAAAATAAGCTAGTTGAGAATAGGCAAAGTTGTCAAATTATGCAAGCACGCAGATGCAAATCATTTCCAAATTCAATTGGCTTGCAACACAAATACATGCAAACTAGTACATATATTTAGTTATAGAACATGTCACATAGAAGCTTCAGACTGGTGACCTTGGATAATAGATTGGACTGTTCTAGATGGAATAAAACCTGAGATATCATTGCATAATATTTCAAGTCTTAATTTTTTTCACCATTTGAAAATGAAATTTTGGAAGGGACTAAATTATATGAACAAGTTTAAAGCTCCAAAGTGGGTGCTTGTCCTGTTTTTAAATTCACAAAAATGGAGGCTAACCGAGTGAAAAGGTCTAATTAAGAACATCAAGCTTCCTGCTGCTTGGAGAATTGGGGCCAAATGATGGCAGCAGATAAGGAAAATAGATAAAAATTTACATGTTATGTGTCACTGGATGTTTTTATTCGCGTGTTGAAAATACACAGTATTTCTCCCTCTCCTGGGATTGAGCTCTAAGAAGCTCTTACCACCCTGGAATAGCAGTCAATGGAAAAGATTTGGCCTCTTCATACTGAAAACATAGGGAAGCAGTTCTCAGAGTGACAAAGCATTTTTTCTTCTCTTTCTATAGGAGGAGGAGATGAGGAAGAAAAAGTTCTATTATGTAGCTACTTTTGATCTTTTTACTTTCTGCAAGTTCAAATTTCATAAAACCTTTTGGAGTGAACTGTGTGGATGGGATCATTTGGGTGACTTCACATACAGAGAGTTCTTCAGTGGAGGTCTTTTCCCAGGCCTCTGCACATTCCTCTGCATTGCCATGAATTGTTCTGTCACACCATGATCAGATGCATGTGTAACATCAGCATACCTCATTATTGCACAATGTACAGTGGAGTAATACATTCATGTTTATTAATTTAAAATTCTGTTTGCTATGAGCAGTAATAACATTTAGCTACAGTCATTTTCCACTTCATTTGATACCCTACTAATTTTAGCTGCATGAGACTATTTGCTAGCCTGATAGCTACACCTTACATCTTCTTTGTATTTAATTTAATTAAATTTATTTTCATTGAAAGGACTGATGGAATTATGTAAGATTTCAGCAGTTGACCCTTTTATTGTCTCCTAATCTTAGTCCAAACATTTTCTTTGTCTCTGTACATAAAATCTACAGATTTCATCTTCTTTGCAGGAGCTCTGCTAACGTTTTTTTAGTTTCATTTGACATCCAAATTTCCTCTTTATTTCCTAAACCACAGAATCCTAGAGTGGCTGAGATTGGAAGGGACCACTGGTGGTCAAAGTCCCCTGCTCAGTGAAGCCCTCTAGAGATTATTGCTCAGTACCATGCTCAGGTTTCTTTTGAACCTTTCCAAGAGTAGAGACTTCACAAGTTCTCAAGCAACTGTGTTTGGTCACTCTCACAGTGAACAAGTAATTTGTACCTTGATAATCAGATGGATCCTCTTGTGTTTCAGTATTTACCCGTGGTCTCTGGGCCTGTCACTGTGGACCACTGAACAGACACTGGCTCCATCTGTGTTACACCCTCCCTTCAGGTATTTGCACTTACYGGTAAAATTCCCCTGAACCCTACAATAGTCACAATTTCCTTACCTTTCCTCACAGGAGAAATATTTCCTTTCATCAGTCATGTCAGTGGACATTTCTTGGACTCTGTTCAGAATGACCATTTCTCTCTTTTACTGGGAACCCCAGAAGTAGACCTAAACCTCTTGTCCAGCCAGCAGTGTACCCCTACTTCCTCTATGTACCTATTTTCACTACCCTTCTTTTCTAATGTATGTTGTTTCTGCCATTATTAAACTATTTCCTGGCATTTTTCAGAAAGCCGTACTGTGAGATGGGAAAAGAGTCTGGGTGTCTTCTAGAACCTATGATGTTGTTGCTAGAAGTTGACACATATGTGGGAAGCAGAAGGAAGGACRAGAGAACCTACAGCGAAGCAAGGGAATGGTGTGATTATAGTACAGGCAAAAGATTTCAGTACATGAGATGCTGAGAAAATACAAATTCCAATGCAAAATGCAAAATGTATACATGAATTACCAAACTTTTCTTTTTGTTCTTTAGTTTAGCACATTCTTTTAATCTCTGCTCCTCTTCCTGTCCTGCCCTTATCCCTTTGCTGTCAAGTAAAATTTATATTTGTACCACAATTAAGCACTTTAAAAGCATTTAAAATGCATGTATTTCAAGGTATGAAGTGGCTTTCACCACTTTTTTCACCAAGAATTTTACTAGAGGATGGGTTCACTTTTAAAAGCAGGCTTTCAGAGACAAAGGGAAACTCTATGTTACCCAAAGGTAAAACAGAAAGCCTATGACAAAGAGTTGCAAAGAACCATATAACTCTGAATTCTTATGAGCCAAGAAATTACATGATTCTTTTTCACTAAACTTGCTAGAAGTAAGCATCCAGACTTCTGTTTTAGGAAAAGAGTACTTCAGCGAGGTCATAGAGGGGTCGAAAAACAAGCTCATTAAGTCTGGAAACCAGAGCAGTCTGCTCTGCATGTTCAGAATGCATAAGCATTACAGAAGGGTGCAAATTTATACAGATTCTCTGTGTAGCAGCCACCTAGAGAATCCTGCTATTTCCTGTTTTCATTCTTCTCTTATTATTTTGTATTCACGAACAGGTTCCAGATCAAAACTAGTATGTTAAAAATGAGTATCTACATAGATAAAATTATCAAGGTCTTTTTATTCCTAAGGATGACATCAGTGACAATTTGCTATGGATATTTGTAAGTCTTGGAGTAGTTGAAGCATTCTGATTTTTCCATGGTGAATCCATTTGTAAATCCATCTACCGCTGCTGTTTTGATAAAAACATTATTTGGGTACATTTTCTCCAYGGGATATTCACCCCACTCATCTCTGTTCTCCACACTTTCTTCCACTTCAGCAAGTCTATCCTTTTATTGACCTTTCTATATCATGACATCTTCCAGTTATTCTTCTAGCTATTAAGAGGATTTTTTTAAAAGTTTCCACACAGTTTTTCATGGACCTATCAGATGCCCTTGTTTGACTCCTATTTCTATTTACTAATTTTTCCATTTTATTTTTGTGTCCTCTGAAGTTTCTTTGTGTCCCTCCAACCCTGCCAAAGTAATGCCTAGTTCTGTAAGCCAAAGCCTCCTTTTTTTTCAGAAGACRCAAATATCTTCCACTCCAAATTCCATCAGTCAATTTTTCTTTGTCCCATGAGAGCATCACACAGTAAATGAGAAAAGGATCAAAGAAAGAGAACCAAATAACACGCAGATGAGAAAACAGGAAACATGAACGGTTCCATTACATTGCATAAGTTTGGTGTTGCAAGGTCTTATTACCCTGTTTCACCTTGTTGTTTTCATCTGGTGACATATAATTGCAGTACAAATTCTTTCTGTCATAGAGGATGTCTTTCATTTGTGCTTTAATGCACTTAGCATAGCGTGTAAATGACCATGTTGTTAAACATGTACAATTTCCTTTTTCTTTTCAATAAAATTTGAAAAGAATTATGATTAATCTCAAGCTGTATTTCACCTCCCGTTTTGAAYTTGCAGCAAAATTCCATCTGTGAAGTTTGCTTTCCTTACCTTTAAACCTATGTATAAGTGCCTTTATGTTATAACAATTGCCATTGGATCTGGACTTTTCAGAAATCTTTTTGTGATAGGTAGACCTTAGTCGATTTTTGTCACAATACAGAACAYGCTTAACAAATTTTGTTTGCAACAAAAAGACACTGAAATGCTAAAAAGTGAAAATGACTTTTCGCTGGCTGATCCATGCCCCTTGTTCTCAAGAATGACTTGTTTCAGCACTGCCCAGCCTTCGATAAGATCTGCAGCTGAGGATAATGGGCCATGATCGTCGAAGCMGTAAACGCCACTTAGCCAGAGTGTGATCGAGGGCACAGCAAGTCTAACTGAGCTCTCCGACCGACAGACAGGGGGAGAAAGGGTCAGTGGGAGCACTCTGACCAGTGGTGGCAACTGTCCTTTGCTTTTTGAAATTCTTTCTTCTGCTTTGTCTTTCCTCCTTGCTCTCTCTCTTAGTCGTAAACAAAAGTGAATAACCAATTTAGTTACCAACATTTGTCCTCGATTGTGTCTTAATTTTGTGCCTAGTATCCTTGAAATTACCCCCTCCCTGCATTTGCGGGTTGGGACAGGTTGTTGCCATGAGTCAACAAATTGGGATGTTTGGAACAACAAATTTGAAAGGACTACATATTTCTGTTCATTTTTCTTGTACATTATTTTGGAATTCATCAGCATAACCAGTTTTGGTGATGCACAAAACACAACCAAGAACATAGGTCTTATCTGTCAAAGTGTGGCCCCACGGACTGATGGAACTCGGTGTTAACTTAGAAACTTGGAGGAAGCCCTCCTGTATTTGCATTATCACAACCCACCATGGCAGTTGAACATCTTTTGTTTGTCTTTTGGTTAGATATCTGTTTCCAGAGATAACCCAGTGACAATGACACTATTTTGGGAAATACATAATTTTTAAAGATTAGTATCATTATCCTTTGATTTATTGCTAAAGTTATTAAAGATATATGGGTATCTCCCAAATGGAAATGGAAAATTGTGAAAAGGCAGCCTTTTTGGCTGGCCAGCTAWTGGGCAAAGATTTTTTCAGGAGCCTGATCTTCACAGATTTCAAATGCAAGCATATTCAATATGACTGATATTGATTCTCCAAGGAGAGGGAGTACCACTGTATACCACTGTGTTTGACTTATACTGCAAGTAATAAAGCTGGTATTTAACAATTGGCTTTACCAATCTCTTAGACAAAAATTAGGTGATGTTACAGCCTTAAATTTCAATTTGCAAGGTTTTTTGCTGTTTATTGCCTTCCTTTATTTATTTTACCCTATGTGCCTGCATACCCCTTGCACTACAGGGTACATCTATGAAATAATTCATGCTTGTGAAGTAACCCAAGAAGCCTGAGTGCCATTAATAAGCTTTGGGTATTKGTATGCATTAAATTACACAAAACATCCAAATCTTTTGGTCCTTACAGCTGAAACAATCAAAGAGCTTAGACTATTTTCCTTTAAAAAGTTTTTGTGGTTTTCACTTTCTTCTTCTCCTCCCATCCCTTTACTCATTAATGCTATGTGTTAGCAGCTTCTGTGAGCAAGGTGAGAGAATAATCTGCTCACTTCTAATTAATTTCAATGGGAGCTGTGTGACTAAACACCTCAGTGTGAAAAYACCAACCACTTTTCCACCAGCACAGATTTTCTTCTCTGGTTAAAGACAGGAATTTGTCTTTGCCCTAACCTTACACCCTCTCTGTACTTATGTAAGTAGCTCCATAAACCAAAGAGCAACAAAAACATAGGTCCAAAGGGACTTGAGGAGATTAAGATTTTTATGGGTAGCATAAATGTTTTTGTTATTTATGCATCTTATCTACATGTGATTGCAGTGCTTGACTTTTCTGTAGAGTACTTATGTTCTCAAAGTTGCCAGCAGGAGTTAAACATCTTAGGTTTTCCTGACATGTTTTTAAATCTGTAAGAAAGGTCAGAGTGGATTGCAATTTATTTAGGCATTTTTAAAACAAACAAACCACATGGCAAAATATGATCCGCTTATGCAATAATGCCAACAAATTGAATATTTTTTTCAGTAATTTTCATGTCATTGTGATTTTACTATTTCTTTCTCCATTTCTTCTTTTTTAAAGAAAAATCCCAACTTTCAGGTGTAAAAAGGAAACAGTAGGGTTCTGATCCATACTTCCTTAACATTCAGTGGGTGGGTGAATCAGCCCTCAAAACTCACAACCCCAAAAGTCTCACAGGCTACATGAGAGTCTTTATATGAATGGCAGAGGTCGGGAAGATTTTGCCTCTGCTTGGTAGCCTTTTTCGCTGTGTCACTTCTGTATGAACCCCTGTTACTCTTTGAAGATGCCTGCCTGAGACAACTGTTGCAGTTTGGAGCTAGGATTGAAATATTCTTATCTGATGAATGGATTTTGGTTTTTTTCCTTTCATGGGGAAAAATTTCAAAAGTGTTTGAGTAATGTAGAAGCCTAAATCCCATTGAATGTCACTTGGAATAAAATTATCAAAAGCTCTTTTATTCTTAGAGCTTACACTTGTCAGATGCACAATCTACCATGGCTGTCACAAATCATCTCTTCTAGATCCATTTTCACTTCTAATTTTCTAATAAAAAAAAGGAGTAACTTAAAACATCAGAGCATCAGAATATAGTCCATTTTATTTAATGCAGGGGTAAGCTGGTTGGGATATAGTGAGTTTTGCTGGGTAGGCTGTGCACAGCCATTTGGCTCTAATACCTTAAAAGATATTCTTTTGGGCCACTTGACCTTTTTCTTATGCAGATATTCTTTCAAGAGTATAGCAGCAAATTGAATTTGCCTTGACACTCCTGCTCCATTCTGGCAAGATGACACAAAATCCATACTGTACCCATTAGTGTCAGACTAACACATACTTGTTGCTGTAGGTTTTACTGTTATTGCTATTCCCTCAGCTCTCCTTTACACCCCAAGGTACGTGCCTAAAAATATGTGTACTTCATGACTCATAAGATATATTTGGCCTGTGCATAGATATAAACAAGTAGAAAGGAAAGTGATGGCTAAAATGGCCTGTGGCAATGTGCTTRCAGCACAGCCTGCAGCTGACCTGTGTCTGCTTCTCTGTGACCTCCAGAGGTGCCACCACCCCTGGAGAAGTTCCACTTCCATTTCCTCCCCTCTGCAGGGGTCTTCCAGATCCTTTCAGGATGGACCACAGCTGTGCTCCCAGCAGTTTAAACACAAACTTCTCATCTTTTCATTCCAACACCTATTTGTTGAAGTCTTCCTACCTGATAAAAATGCTTTCTCTGGGGAAATTCACTTTCTCAGATACAGATAAGCTAGTAGATTCAAAGTTCCATAGACAATGTGCGGCCTTTTCACAGTGAGACTAATCTCTCACATTTCTAGTTATGTTTTGATTGTTAATACACTGTATTAATAATAAAAAAAAAGGTTCTTCTTGTTTATTGCCTACAAACTCTATTTCCAAGTTAAATCTTTTTCTGATGGTCATTACTCTGAAACTTACCTATTCAGCATGGCCCAGCAAAAACAAGTGTCTTCCCATTTATTCATAACATAAGGTAGTGAATTTTATTTATTGGTTCAGTCTCCTCATATGACTAAATGCTCTATCTCTATTGTTTATTGTTTCATTTTCTTTATCTTTTAATTCAATAGAATTGGGCAAAAGTCACTCTGTCAAGAACTTTTACTGGAAAGATTTGATGCCTCACTATTTTCAGAAAAGGTGATACAAAACACAAGAAATGTTTTATAAAGAGATTAGAAAAGAACTTCCGATTCTCTGGAAAACGTTGTGGTGGATTTTTTGACYCACACCTATGCAACTGAGATGTTTCAAAACAAAAACAGTATAATAATTCTTTAATAATTCATAAGTTACCATTTGTGAAATAAGTCATATCATGTTAGGACAGAAACACAATTTATGAAATAATGAGTTAAGTGGAAGACTGTTTCCTCCATTGCCTGTAAGGAGCTGAGAAGATTTCTTTTCASTATCACTGGAGTGGTAGATGGTGAGCATCAAATAACAAAATGCATGTATTCAAATAAATGAATGCCAACAGGCATGGGACTAGCTAAGGATCGGATTACTTTGTACAAGTCTAATTTCTGCACATAAACATGCTGATCTATTTTTTTTTCATTTTTTTAAAAAAATGCAGAAACCAAAGGAACCGATTTAGACACATACTCATTAGCATTACTATCTCATTAGAACTACTCTCTGAGTCTTTTAAATGTTGCATATGAATATAAGTGTTTTTATGATTTCTTTTGGTTGCTTAAACTGTGAAGGAAGTTGGCTGATTCTGGGGATATTGTTTTTAGACTTTAACTCATATTTTTTAGGTTTTGGATTATARATAGAGTTATAGATTTAATTCCAGAACACAAATTATTCTTCCCGGTACACTTTCCTAAATTAATTTTGACATTAAATATAACAGCAAGAATATTCCATTCTGATTAAAAATGAGCAGTAATTAACCCTTCCCCAGAAACAATGTATGCAAATAAGACCACCTAAGAATCTGTGCAAGCTTATCCATGCTTGAGAGCACAGATAGAAATAACTTATAGAAATTTAGTAAGTTAACTGTGGTTTAGTGCTTAGTGAATATGTTATTAATATTTTGTCAGCAACGCAAGATCAAGCATTTCTGAAGAATATCTCTGCCACAAAGAATTTCTATAACTGGTTTATAAACAAAATTTTTTTGGAACTATTTATGAAGTATTTATACATACACTCTAAATACACAACTAGATCTTAATGTGACTTAATTAAACCAGATAGGTAGGGAAAACACATTCTTGTGGCCACAAGAGAGGCATGAAAAGAGTGTTGAGAGGATCCAAGACTCTCTCGACCTCAATATTTCTTTTCTGGAGAGGAATATACAGCAACCAAGAGAATATGAAATGATAACAACCCCAAATCACATTATAATTCCATCAACAGATGTTTACAGCAATGCCTACCGTACATCTGGAATTAAATTCCAGCTTTTCATCTATGCCAGGGAGAAAATTTTCTAATATTTGTATATTTGGTCAACACCCCTTGGCTCTCCGTCGTGGTCAAAGAACCCCAACAAAACAAAGCACCAAAAAAAGAAAAAAAAAAAAACCAATGAAAAAAACTACCCAGAAAATCCCCCAAAAACACAATCTGAAAAACCAAAACAAAAACCAAGCCAACCAAAGGCAAAACCCCCAAAACAAACAAAACCAAAACCAACCACAGTAAACCAACAAGACCTGGGATGTGTGAGAAAATTTACCCTCGTCAGTATTTGATAATGGATGGGTGAAAAGGCAGAACTTCTTTCCTGCGTTACTCAGCAGAGAGCACAATGAATGTGGTAAGCTGCATGGGACTTGGTGGCACCTGAAGGCTGATTCAGAGGAGCCAAGCTATTCCTGTTGGCATTTGGAGGCATCAGGTTCAGGATAGACAAAAATCTGAGATTTTTCTCGTTATTAAGTTTTGAGCTCATCTTCTCACAGAGTGGAGAAAATGGCTTTTAAATGTATTCAACATCTTTTAAATGTGTATCCATGGATTTATCCATGTGAAGATGGGTATATAAATGACACCTGAGTACCTGTGGTAGCTGGAAGGCTCTCTGGCAGTACCAGGAATACAGTACCACCCTGTGTCTTCAGGACCTTTCCCTAAGCATCTAGTCACCAGAAGAGACCCTGGTCTGAGTGGGTCTGCTATTGACCATTTTTGTGCTCCTCTATGTTGTATAAATTTGATAAATGATTCAGCTGCTCAGTGAAAAATGTCAAGGAAAGCAGGACATGCTGTTAAAGGCCAGGTGCTGTACAGCAGCTGTGGGATGAAGCAACCTTCTGATCTGACTCTTTTACTCTGTACCCATGTTGAAGTCTCTTTTAAAGAGTAGATTTCACAGCTACCTTTCAAAAGAGATCATAATTTGAGTCCTGTTGATAGCTGTTGGTAGCCTGTGGTTAGATCTACATATGTGTTGCCTCTAGGAATTCTTCAAGCCACACTTTTTCAGAAAGCTTGGACCTGTTTCTGCTCTAACACCTGAGAACTGCATTGCTCCAGTGAGGCAACAAAGTACAATATAATTTTTGCTGGCTCAGAGATTTCCTTCCAAATCATAGCAAGCACTCCTTTCCTGACAAATTTTTGGCTCTCTGCAATTTGAGTGTATGCTTTGACAAAATTTTGCTTGGATGTGGATAGCAAACTAAACAAAACCCATGGTCAGTGTTTAACATATCATAAACTAATTCAGAGAGCTGTTGTGCTAGCATACAAAAATCACACTATTGTAACTGTAGTAAACCAAGTTCTGAAGCTTGCCTTTTTGAAATTAATTTATTTTCTTTTTCCTGCACCATATAAAACCATAGAGTCATTAAGGTTGGAAAAGACCTCTAAGGTTATCAAGTCTAATTGCTAACCCAGCTCTTCCATGTTCACTGCTAAACCGTGTCCCCATGTGCCACATCACAAGCCTTTCGAACAAGTCCAAGAGTGGTGATTCCAGCCCTTCCACAGATAGTCTATTCCATGTGCAGGCTCTCTTTCCTCTTTTCCTAGGAAATGGTTGACCTCTTTTCTTCATCAGAGACATTTTTTTTCTGCCTGTTGCAAGGTAACTTTAGTTTCTGAGGCTTTAAGTTGCTGTTATTTTTTATACACTACTTTTCTGCTCCATTATATAATATCAGAGTGAAGAATGCAACTTGGCACCCTGACTTAATTTTCTGTAGAATAACTTATCTGGTAAAGAACTATCTGATGTAGAATTAATAACCTCTGTGATTAGCAGGATTGGTGTCAACTCAGTTTAGGTTTTGTTTCTCACATAAGAGTGTGTATATATATATATATATATAAATATATGTATATATATTTTAATGGCATCTATTTCAAATAAATCTTATCTTTTAGTATAGTTGAATGGGTGATATTTATGCTTCTTTTTTCTTTCTTATTTTGACAGGGTTTTTTTTTGTAATCTGATGAAATAGTTTGGACCTGGAGTATTACGTGTCATCATGTGACTACTGGATAAAATAACTATTTTAACTTGCCCTGTTTTCCTGCTGGCACTTTTCCATTAGTTGAAAGATGATTATTTTCTCATGTCTGTAGTAAGGCTCAGACCTTACAATTTTTTCCTTCCCATGGTCCTGTCATTATCCGTCTAGGTCCAGAAATAAGAATAGCTGGAGCTGTACTGCAGTAGAGAATTGACACACTAGCCTTTCACCTGCAGGACCCAATTCCACATGCAGTGTCAATTAGAAATAATTTTGCTCTTCCTCTCACTCCATTTGTCCACAAAATGAAAGGCACTGTAGTGCGTCACCCAGCTATCCATCCTTGCTCTGTAGCAGCACAGAAGCTGGAATAACAGAGCTGCTGTTCTAGTCTGGAATTGAGTGCTGCACCTGAGATTGTGGGTACACTTCACTACARGTGTCCTGAAGTTCATTATCCTTTTTCATGCTTATGAGCTCAAAATTTACTCTTTAGCTAGAAAGCAGTCCCAACTCTACAGGAAGTAGAGAAGTCCTGTAACATTTCATTGTGTGTCTTGAAACCTTTAAGATAAAGAGTTGGTTTGGTTTCTTTGGGTTATTTTTAACATTTGTTTTTAGTTTCCATGTTGTGCTATTGTGTACTGTTACTAATCTAAAAGGTGATAGTCCTCAGGTARCAGCAGCATGGTGTGAAATGCCTGTTGCACATCTGCTACTGTTTAGCAGCTGAAGGGTTATTACTGCTCCAGAAGACAAGTAGGATATAAGAAAAATTTATTTTCTGTTTCATTGTGTTTCATCATTCTTACTGGTTCTTTTACTGAAAGTAGCATTCAGGTAGCAGACTGAAAACTAATAAAGGAAGTAACTATTCGTACTTCCCAAAAAGTGTAGTGTAAGTTATTGTCATGGGATATCATGGAGGTAAAGGTGGTGAGCAGCTTAGATTTGGTTAAGTTCATGAGTAGTAAAACCACTCATGGCTAGTAAATCTGACTGGAATGCAATTCGAGATCAAAAAGATGGTAGAAGATGTGTTGGCATATCAGGGTTTCACCATGAATCTCCTGTTTCATGCACACTTCCACTTCTAGRGGTGGTACAAGGAACAGGTTTCTGTATTAGAGAGAAGTTTGATCTGACCTGTTATGGTGTTTCTTTTGTTTTCATGTCTTCTGAGATTTAATTTTTTAATCATAGCTGTTGTAAAATATTATGTAAAGTAAAACTTCAGATAGTTCCTAGACAATGGTTGATCTAAGGAATTTATCATGGAAAAAAAAATCAGAGATATTAAAAATTTATGTTAATAATAAACACAAACACAACGTTGATARGATAATTTCCTGTTTGTCTTTCAGGTATTTTTGTAACTTTTTTGTTGATTTCTTGGTATACAAATTATGTCTCATCTTGGTGCTACAGGCCCTAAATACCAAAACCTGAGTATGATACTAGGGAAGGTTGTTATCCTGATTCCAGTTTTAATATATTATGATAATATATATATATTTTAATATTTTATGATCTATTATGTTTGATATTTATTCCAATTTAACACCTCATTTTTTGACTTTAAATAGCTCTGGACAGAAATAACTACAGATGAATAGTTTAAAAATGGTTTTGTAAAGTATCTTCAGTGTGTGGATAGCAGCTTGCCTTTCCTTAGGTTTACCTAGGGTAATTTTACACTTTTTTTTYCCCACAATTGTCACTGTCTCACAACAGGGCATTAAATTTCCTCAAATCTATTATTGTCAGGTAGCCTAAGAAGCTTTATTACTCCAATTTTTAAAATTATGCAAAGTAAAGTGATATGATCTCACGGTTGTTCAACCAGCTACACTTTAAACCTCTCGTTCTCAGTAATTTACAATGTGCAGTGTTATCAATTCATTACATATAATTTTACTCTTCATTTAGCTGTAAGATTAGAGACATAGTTGTGTATTGTCCAGTTAGGAAATACAATTTATTAGTTAAAATATTGTAAATTTTATGCAATATAATTTTTGGTCTTTTCTTTCTTAGTGCATTTGATTTAAGGTCTTTCTATCACTTACTGATTTACACAGCTTAGATAAATGTATCACTCTGCTAAATAAGACAGAAGAGCCAGTAAGACCTGACAGAAGGAGAAGATGGAGAAGACAAGATACTCAAAAATATTTTACCTCAGTGTTCAATGGTTATCTCTCTTCCCACACATCTCAAGCCTTTGAAAAGGGATTTGGGAAATTAAATCTCTCCCATTTTAAGTGGGATGAGATTCAAGTCTACCTGAGGAACTCATAAGTCCGTGGGACTTGATGACATGCATCCTAGAGTCCTGAGCGAACTGGATGGTGCACTTGCCAAGCTCCCCATCATCTCTGAAAACTTGTGGCAATCAGGTGAAGTCCCCCATGACTGAAAATGGAAAAATCATATTTGTTTTTGAAAAGAGCTGRAAAAGAACCCTTGGAACTACTGACTAGTCATTCTTACCTCCATGAGCAGCAGGATATTGGAACAGATCCTCCTGGAAGCTGTGTCTAAAGACAAGGAGTTGCTTACAGACAGCCAACACGGCTTCACCAAGGTCAGATTGCACCTTATTAATCTACTAGATTTCTGCGATGAAGTGACTGCATTGGTGGGYAAGGGGACAGCTGTGGATATCATCGGCCTGGACTTTGAAGCTGTGGATGTCATCTGCCTAGACTGTGAAAGGCTTTTGGTATGATCCCAAGGATCATGTTCACCTATAAACAGCGTATGAACAGGTTTGATGCATGGACTGCGAGAAGAATAAGGTATTGTTTAATATGTTGCAGTCAAGGGCTCAGTGTTTGAGCAGAAACCAGGAGCAAGTGGCATCCCTCAGAGCTCTGTACTGGGACCAAATGGGACTGTTGAACATCTTCACCAGTTACAGACACAGAGGTACTGAGTTTACCCTCAGCAGGTGGCAACAGACGGCACCACGGGAAGGGGTGCTGTGGGCATGGTGCAGCACCCAGAGGAGGGACTGACATTCAGAAAGACCTTACCAGGCTGGAGAAGTGGGCCCATGTGAGCCTCATGAAGCTCAGCAAGGCCAAGAGCAAGGTCTTGCCATGGGTGAGGGAAATCTCCAGCATCAACACAGGCTGAGGGATGTACAGATCAAGAGCAGCTCTGAGCGGGAGGAGTGGATGAGAGGCTGGACATAAGGTGCCAATGCACATTTCAGCCCAGAAAGCCAGATGTGTCCTGGGCTGCATCACAAGAAGCATGGAGAGTGGGGCGAGACACGTGACTCTGTACTTTCYTTCTCTATCCTTAGACCCCACTGGGAATTCTGCATCCCCCTCTGGATTCCCCAGCATAAGGCCTTCTTAGAATTAGATCAGAGTAGGACACAATGGTGATCAGAGATCTGGAGCACCTCTGGTATGGAGAAAAGCTGAAAGACTTGAAGTTGTCCAACCTGGAAAAGGGAAGGCTCTGCTGAGACCCTAGAGCCCCTTACAGTACCAAAAGTGACAACAAAAGAGCTGAAGAGGGACTTCTGACAAGTGCATGSAGTGACTGGACAAGGGAGAATGGTTTTAAACTGAAAGAGGTGAGGTTTAGATTAAAGTCTAAGGATGAAATTCTTCTCTGTGTGGATGGTGAAGCAGGGAAACRTTGCCCAGAGAAGATGTGGCTGCACCAGCTGGAGCTGTTCWAGCCCAGKTAGAATGGAGCTTTAAGCAGCCTTGTCTAATGGAAGATGCTCCTGGCCATGCCACGGGGGTTGCATCAGATAGCATTTAAGCATCTCTTACAATCCAAAATGTTCTGTGATTCTAGATTCTAAAAAGAGCTCTTTAAAACCAAGAAGAAACACTGAAATAAGAACTATTCCACTCAGTAAATATTCATCTTTTGTTGATGTGGGGGCTTCAGATATACCCAAGAACAAGAACAGCGTAAGGCAGTTCTTAGGAAAATTCCTAGGCAATTTTTTTAATTGCTTGTTACAGGGTCTTTGGGCCATTCAAGATTGAAAGATAATGACTTTTCCTCTTGTGAGAACCATTGTAAATGGAGAAGTTATTCAAGTAATTTGTTGTTTGGTCCGTCTTAACAACTCAAAGAAGAATAGATATTTGTTTGAGATTTGTGTTTTGTACTGGGTACTATGTAATTACTTTTAAACATTATTTTTATATTTACCATGATATTATTATTACTTTTATTAGTAATAATATTGTGGGTTGTGTGTATTATAAATAGACAAAGATCAACATAAAAAAGCAATACATTGTATCTTTCCAGTAGCATCATGAAGGATATGAGGAGGACAAGGTTTTATTTAACAGTGTGATGGAAGATGATGTCTCATTAATCAGGATGTAAGGTGGTTTAGCTATGAGGATGAATAGATTAGACAATATATTGCAGGCTTTTCCTTAGGCAGGAAAAGTCAGCATACTTAGCTAAAGCCTTAGGAAGAAGACGTAATGAAAAATGATGCCAGAATTATCAGTTTGAGTAACAGGACTGGGATGAATTCTACAATGTCTGAGAAGAGATTAATAAACCTGAAGTCTGAATTCAGGCACAYATAACATTTGTAGCTTGTTGTTTTGTTTTATTTTAAGTGAATAAACTGAGATTGAGACATGGACTATGATTAAGAACTTCAAGTATTTGAGAAGATAATTCCATTAATTCATACTTTGCAACAAAATATAGAGAGCAGCCATGAAAACCTGACTTTTTGATTTTCAAGAAAATTCCAATGATTTAGTTGTTTTGACCATGTATTGGTAAATGATGGCACACCTGAATGGACAGAAATTTTCTGAGTTTTCTCTGACCGTGATAATATTATGCTGAGAACTGGACATCCAGAAGGATGCAGACCTGGACCTATGCCCCTTGAATCCTTTTGGAATCTGTTCWTATTTCACAGTGTCCTGAACCAAAGATTGCATCTGTTTATTTGCACAATGCACTTTGTTCCTCTTATTCGTGCTAAAACTGGTTCTCTAAATGTCTGCTAGTTCTCAGAATGAAATAGCTGTTAGATATTCTCTAAACATTTCAGTGTACCCTCAGTGCAGCCCTAATGGCTGCAGAGATCTTTGTATGGTCCCTCACTTTTTTGCTTTTTAGGTTCTTCCTTTCCTGGTACATGCCTAACCTACTATGCCATTCCTCATGGAAAATTGATCCCTACATTGGATTTTTCTTTTGTCCATAGCCCTATCTTGCTCTGTGTTATTCTTCTGAGTCACAATGATTAGATTTTTATTCAATTCAAGACACATGTTTTCCAGGATTTCATAAATAGTTTTCTGATATGTGACACATTTTCTGTTTGATTCTCAAGTCCATTCTTAATTTTCAACAATCTTTAATGCTGTCTAGCATTTTTGGTGAGCTTTTTCTCAACATGAGCTAGTGTAGAGCCTAGGAATAGGGGTGTTTATGATGATTAGCTTTTTCTGCATGTGCTAAGTCACAGAAATAATAGGGCCAAAGGGATTGTGCCATTGATGGCATTTATAGTATGGAAAATGGTTGAACAGAAAAAGGTCATTAAAGACTAACAGAGTTCTTACMGAGGTGCAAGTATGTTTGGGACTATTGTAGCTGGATTCAGAAAAAATTAATTCCATTATACAAGGAATGTAAAAACTTCATTAAATTTCCACAGCAGAGAGAGATCATTAACTATCAGAAGTAAAGGGAATGGGATTCTGTTATTTGCTTAAATGCAGAAACAAAAACAATTAAGTTGTACCATCCTTATGAAAATACCATACTGTGTATGACACTGGCTTTTCATGGATCACAGATCCATTCATGCTACAAGTACTGGTGAGAAAAYAGTCCTCACACCAACAGGAACTTTTCCCAATCACAGCCTCCTTTTTCAGTGCTCTGTTGAAGCAATGAAATGTCCTGTCAATATGGGACATAGTGCCAGAGCCAAAATCCACAAAGCAGTCAAACCCAGAACATCTGGAACCCAATAACAGGGGAGGGACAGTAAAAGAACCAGCCAGACAAAAAAGCCAGCCACCATAATTGCTGTTTCTGCTGTATTCAGGGCTGTTGCAAAAATGGCTTTATGCTGAAACATTCTGAAACTGTGCCTGCTTCAACAGTTTTTACCTTCACAGCCAATAATCTCAAGATTCCTTAAAAATAAATCTAAAAGACACATTGCTAGTGGGGAAGAAGATCTGGTTGTCATTGTTGCTTTTGTGAGAGCTTCAGGTTTGGCAATGAAAAATAGTATCTTTATCTAGAAATATAGATTCATTATTATACTTCTGCTATACTATATAGTGGGGTTTCATCCTTTTGCTTCCTTTTCTCCAGACTGTAGCTATGTCAGAAATGCCAGAATACATTTAGTTAATGAACAAATTTATGGAGTACTTTTTTTCCCATTTCAGTTAGTGAAAACATGAGTTGCCTAATTAAGCAGAGTTTAGACACTGATTTTTTTCTAATATGACATGGATGCCCTGAAGAAAATCGGTATTTATTGCAGTAATTATCATTTTCTGCTTGGCTGTTTTACAACTGATCTCAAACACCATAGTTCTAAATTTAAGTAATTTGTGTTAAGCAATACCATCTCTATGTACAGCTTCTGTGGATGCTAGATAAGTAGACTAACGTAAGGTATTTTACAGTATCACATTTAAACTAGGTGGTGATATTATTAGTATTAGTACGTTCTGAAGTTACATGCCTTTTTAAAATAAAATGGATTATACTACTACTTGTCCTCTTTTAGCAGACGTATTTAACTTTTTAGTTATGAAATATTTGATGGGAAAGCTTACTGGGGAGTTTCTTGGCACTTGAAATCAAGTTCATTTGTAAGGTGGAGAAGGAATGTTAATAATTGCAGCAAAGATAATTTAATACATTCTTAGCCTATGACAGCATGCTTACTGCCACAAATCAGACTAAAGGCTCTATTCATGAATGAATCATGTCCCGTTTACCCTCCATTTATATGTAGTGGAAGTTTAATGGAAATACTTTGCCATGTGTCTTTTGTGTTTTAACATTGTACTCAGTCCTCTGCGGCTTATACATGTAACAACACCTTTTTTTAAACTATGGGAAATAAGAAAAGGAAAAACTAAGGAGGTGTGAAGCATGATTAAGTTGGAGGGAAAACTTAAATGAGTTTGCAAAATTTACTTTTTTTCTGAAAATCACTAATTTACAAGCCTACTTCGTGATTTGCAATTTCCGGCATTAATTTAGCCCAGGAAATTAGGGGAAGGCTTGTGTGAAGTTGGACAACTGCAGCATCTGCACAGGCTGAAATAGATGGGGGAGGAAGACTATTTTTCACAGATACCTCAATCCCCTTCCATATCTCTTTCTTTCTCATCTTCCTCCTTTATTTCTAATTTTATCAATCCTTGTTTTCATGGACCTTTTCACGAAGGATGGGTTAGATATAAATATATCTATTGCATTTAGCCTGTTTCTAAGTAAAGGTATGAATTAGACTAGAATTTGGAATGGACAAGTAAACAAACCTGGAATTATGTGGTCCTGTTTGTCTGACCCTCATCATAATTCAATTTTGTTTCTCTTATAATATTTCGTCCTAACTTTTCTTTTCCCCCATCAGAGGGTTCACTTTCATAGTTGTTAAACTTGTAATCTGGGACAATATCCTTGTCTTAATCTGAAATATGTATAGAATAAAAACATTTTCATGGCATGAGTACCGTGGGACTTGGTGAAACCATAACTGAGGATTGCATTATTTTATAGGCAGCAAGTCACCTCCTTATGTGGCTTTATCCTCCTCATTTCCATATCAGCTCTTTTATCCTCCATGTTGCTTTTCTTTTGTGTTCTTTCCAGACTGGACTCCTGCCCCAGAGGAGTCCTCTAACCTGCCATTTGCATCTGTACCATAAATATTTTATATAGCCCACAATGCTTTATGCATATTTTAACTGAACAATACCATTTTGTAAATTGTCTGTCAATACTATGCGTGCCTGGTTACTGCCATGAAAAATGTGTTCTGTGTTGCAATAATATCAAAATATCAATTGTCCCTCCAAATTTAGTCCATTTTCCTGACAGTGCTAAGGAAAGTAAAAATGGTMTGAAATTCTGAACTGGCTTCTGAGGAGATGTGACAAACTGTGTCAGTTTCCATGAGTCTGCATAAATATGCATAACTCTTCTGCTGAGACTTACTGCCATCCTGAACAGGTGGTTCTCATTAGCTCCAACTTGGGAGGATGAAAGGTAAATGTCCAAAATGAACTTATATCTGTTTGCTGCAGTGACAGGTTTAAACACTCAGACTGTGTAAAATGTTTGCAAGCAATGCTACAAAAACCAGGGTGCACTGTCATACACAAGAAATATCAATCCTCTTATAGCTATTTAGCAATTCATATGTCCATAGAACTGTTGCCTTTAAACATCACATCTTTTTGTGGAATTCTATGTTAAGGTCTAGTAAAATCATGTTAAACATGTTTATGTCATTGAAAATAAATGGGCTGCCAGTTTGAGGGGCATCAAGTGCTGCTAAACATTTCAGTCATGCATCGGTAAACAGTTTTTTGTATGATCACTGACAGCACGTGAACTCATGACCATTTCTGAAATAAGTGGTGGATATGGTAGGATCTAAAGTCTATYCTTTAGGAAGGAATAAAAGACAAGACCCTCAGTCAGTTTATTACTGTGCATTCCAGCTTCTGGAACGGTTCTGGTGTGTTACTGTATTTTTCCACTGTGTTATTCTGAGAATTGCTTAATAGGACACCCAGATAAATAGACATTAGAATCATATATAAAACCCTATGCCTATTTAAAAAGATTTTCTAGAAAACATCTACGAAGAAGGAAATGGTATTATCTACTCTTGAAAAACCTTGACTTCACATTGTTAAAGAAAATACCTTTCCCCAGCCAATTCCTCACAAAATTAACAAACCAGAAAATCATAAATTTTTCTTCTCTCAATCATATGGGTATGATATTTTTTTTTTGTTGTTGTTATTAATGTGTGTTCTTTAATTTTTATCAGCAGACCCTTGCAAAAAATCCTCTTCATTCTTTTCAAAGTGGTTCACTGGATTTGGAGGAATTTCACATAGTGCTGTGACTACATCAACAGTCTGTTGATAGGGAATTTTTACTGCAGTTATAAACCTCAAAAAAATCTTGTCAATTAGCTGGAAAGCATTCAATTTCTCCCAAACAAATGCTATGTCCTTCTTATACGGTTGGGTTTAAAACAGATATGATAGCAAAATAATTTTATATGCCTTACTTTTACTATACAACACATACTTGTGTTCTTCCTGGTACTAAATTTGTGTTGAAAAGTAGCTGGGTTGTTATGTGGGTGTTCATAGTGCACTTTTATGTGCATTGATTAATTTTACATTCTTTATACCATAAATCAAGGTAATAAGGAAAATTTTCAAATGTGCCACTTGAAATATATCTTTCACATTGCCTTTGTTCTATTTATAACCTTGTTTTTCTGTACATAAAGTGTTCTTATACACTRTAGACTAGCTGATATATAGTAATGRATGCAGAGCTGTAAAAGTCTCTCTTGGCACTCTTAATATGGTCAGATTATTACTGTGTTCACCGATTCAGCTAGATGTGTTCAAGGATCTTCTCTGGTCTGAAAGGTCAGCTGCTTTTAGTTGTGCACTRGTAGAATACTAATACTGTCCTTATTCAAATTACGTGCTACAGTACTTATTAAATTGATGGCCTTGTGCTCTAATTTAATACCGCCATCGTTCAGAGGCAGATCGCAGCTGCACTCTGCGCAGAATTAGGTGGTGCTGAGGCAAAGTTCAAGCAGAAACCGTAGTTTTGGGTTGCATTTTCCCACTAAATTAGCAGTCAGATGCAGTGTATAATTAATTAGCACAAACCAGGGAAAGCTTGTCATTTAATAAGCCTTTTTTATTTCCATGTTACACAAACAGTGGGAATTGATCCATTAAGTGCCTGACTATTAATGCTGTTAAATGTATGTCTGGTTGTTAAATTGAGATGTCTAGTTACATACGTTCAGTATTTAAGAGCTTCTCACAGATTGTTCAGTGTTTACTGAGATTCTAAGTCACGTTCTACAAATCAATAATGGCTTCATTAATGAATTTGAACAATGCTGGTTCAGATAAATAGATCTGACTTGCATAGAAAAGAAATGGTGTCTGGCATTGTGGTAGTCAAGACAGCATGATATTTATTTTGTTTCCCTAAATATCAAATATTCTGCTTATATCATGTTGCTTATAGTCTACATTGCAGCCTTCTTTTTCCCTATAATCCTTGTTCATAATTGCCTAAGGCATTGTATAACTTCATCTCTTCAGAGTCCTACGTGGTATTAAACATGCAGAATAATACATTTCAACAACCACTTGAAGATGTCTGTGGGAGCACAGGGGATTCTTGTCCTTAAAAAAAAAAAAAAGTAAAAGGGCCTTATTTGAATCATCCTTATTGACTACTGTATTTCTGTACTGGAAATAGCTGCACTCATCTTAGCCTTGTAGTATTTTAGGATTTAAAGGTTTTAACATTCTATATATACTATAACCAGTGTGTTTCTAGAAAAAAGTGTGTATTGGTGATGAGTCATAAGACTAACTGCCAAATATAATATAAAATCTTGTCTGTTTTGCTCCTGTGTGTATATTCCATGTGTGAAGTGGGGAAGCATGATATTTTGTATTGGGGTCCTGCAGCCAGAACACAGTGATCTCACTTATTCGAAATAAATGACTTAAAATGAACCTAAACTAAAGGCTCAAAAATGGAATAGTCTTCAACATTTCTGTCTAATGAAGGGGACACTGCAGCACAGATAAATACTGTACTCTCTTTTCTGTCYCTGTATCTTGGTTGATTCTGCAGTTTCTCCAACAGATCCTTTGGCCTGTTTTGCCTGGGTCTTTCATTAGCATTTCAAATATTCCTTTGCTATTGTCGTCCATTTAACATGAAAGCTCCAATTGTGACCAAGAAGAAAACTCCTARGCATGTAAAACTCAAAGAATGTTTTCTCGCAAAAGGGGGAGAATTCTGTTGTGAGGGAAAGACTCAGTTTACATGTGGTTTTAAACACAGCTGGAAGAATACAAAATCTGCCTCAGACCTGACGGCTTATGAATCGTCCTTACATCTGCCCATGAGGGTCAACAGCAATTGAAGTCTTTGGAGAGTGAGGAGAACACAGCGTTGGGTAAAAGAGCCAAAGAAGATGGCTGTGTGCCTAAAGTAAATCAAATCGGTTCAAACTTTGTTTGCGTTTACATATCTTTGTTTTCAAAACCCCCAAACTGAAATTAATTTTGGGCATGCACAATATTTTCTAAAAAAATATTATAAGTTCATTAATGTTAAATGTACTTGTTTGGGCAAATTAACTCACTTTAATTAGTGGTGATGGCAGATGGAAAGGATTAGCTATAGTTACCTAGTTATTGTAAGCAGTTTCTCATGCATTGAGTGCTAAGTGTGACAACATTTACTCACTTTTAATGTGCTGCRAACATCATAGTCAGATGTTTTCTGGATTGTGGGTTGACAGTGTGATCATGAGTGAGGAAGGGTAATGCATATCTGACAACTAAATGAACCCAGTACCCTCCAGAATGCTCATCATCCCTCAGGACCTTAGGCAAGCAGCTGCCTTGTACACCAACCTCTCTTGGATACCTGCTTGATACGATAAATTAAGCCTGGTGTGTGAGATTAGATCACATCCTCAGAAAATTTCAAGGCTTCCAAGCAAAATAAAAAACTGAGTAAGAATAACATTCTTTATGCCTGTGTATAATAAAAGGCTGAAATGAGATAAATCAAAGGATCTGACAATACTCTTGATGCATTATTGTTTCCATTTGGCTACAAAACAAAAGAGGCAGCAATACATTGATATGCAGGGTGAAGGCCTATATGCTGAGATATATACTTTTTTTTAAACAAAAAAGAAGTATACATATTTCATATGTCCTGGTTTTATAGCTTTTTGCAATGTTTGCGATAAAATGTACTGCAGATTTGCATGTTCAAAAACATCCTTGACAGCTATGGAAATTGTGTCGTTTGACAACTCTTCATCTTAGCTAAGGCAAACAAACAAGGCCAAGTTGACTGAAATTTAAAATCTTTCCTAATCCTGGGGATGTGATGGCAGCTTGTTTGCACTGGCATCCAAAAGCTACAGTATTGTCAAAAATTGTAGCAAAGCTGAGGTAGCTTTGACTGGACTGACCTCAAATATGATGTGAACAGCTGTGTAGGGAGAGGGATGGGAGGTTGAGGAGAGATGCTGTCTACACGCTTGTTTGATCTTCAGTCAGCATTGTGAGTAACCACAGTATTTGTGTGTCTGAGAGGATGATAAATCATCAGTTATGAAAGGAGGTAAGAGCTTCTGTATTTTATACTGTCTGTTTGCTCTAGCTCTAGATGAGGGTCTCACCATGGTGGGCACTGTGCAAAAGCACATAACATTCATGTAAAGATTAAAGACTTCTTTATCCAAGCTACACAAACCATAGTGTCTTTGACTTGCAGAGAGTTCTGGTTACTCTTGTCATCTAGTTTAAGTACATGTTATTTGAATCACAGCCAAGAAATGAAGTTGTGAGGCCTCATTCATAGGACACATACATATATTATAAGTAAAAATGGTATTTAATGCATTTTGTACCAAAGAGATTGCGTGCTTGCAACAATGTGTGTCATGAGGCAAGCCCAGGCTTCAGCAGAAGTATGCGGTTTATCACAGCAACTAGGCAGTGTATCATTTCAGTCTGGGGAYGAATTAGCTTCTGTGCTTAATGATAGCTGCTGGAGACCTGGTTTGGAGCATCTGTGCTGCGTGGCACCCAGAGCAGTGTAACCCAGCTGATGAGCTGCAATGGCATTGCTCTTTTAAGATGAAGAACACTTACGTTTGCTTTCCTTGAGCAAAAGCTACTGCATCTGTCACTTGATCTCCCCATTACACCCCAGACTCAAGTTTCTTTTTAATGATAGTATTTGCATTTATTTGGCTTTTGTCATAAAGAATGACATATTTTTATAACACTTCAGTTCAAAAACTGAAGCAAGGATATTAAAACCAGACTAAGGCTGCTCGGTAAAACAGCTGCATGTGACATATTCTTTCCCATCTGCTGCACAGGTGTGGAAAATTTGCAATGTTGRATACTACTGAGGTCAGGATTCAAGATGCTGCACTCTCACATGGGCCCTGTTACAAATAACAGAGAGGGGACAGCCACAGGTCCCGTGCCTTTGAGGGATGCTTTGCCAAGGCCAGAGGGATGGAGGGAGGATGGTAAGTGAAATTATGGGGAACTGAGCAAAAACTGTGCTGACAGGAGGTAGCTGCTCCTGTTTTCTTGAGGGACATCATATTAAAACTGAGTGAAGGAGGGGATTTGTCTTACAGGTCAATAAGTTCCTGTTTCAGACATTGTGGATTGTGAACACTGTTCAGAGAAAAATGACACCTTAAAAATGGTGTGAGTGTCTCAAGAACAGATAGAATTTTTATTAGAATTGAAAATAAAGGGAAATATTTTTTTTCTGTAGTCTCCTTCATGGGGATCTGCACTTCCTGCATAATTAAATGCTTGCAGAAATTCTAGAAATAAAGAAAATGAGAAGGTAAGCAATGTACACTCTTACCATTCTGAGGTTTTTTTTCACTTAGGTTTGATGACYTGTCTTGGTTTCAATTCTTCTGACTGAATGATCTATAGCGTGATATCACCTGAGTAATTTCTGAGAGTTTGCTTATCCCTTTCAGTCTGCTGTGGTGTCCATTGCAACTCATAATGATATGAAAAGCCACATTTACTCTACTCTTGTGCAGCTGGAAGCATAAAATGTCTTGTCTTTCCAGAGTCACTCAAAGGGTTCAGTTAGGGGGCTAGTCTTGTTCAGTATGCTGGTATTAGCTGTCTAATCTTCTAGGTCACTGGAAGTCAACCTTAAGCAGTTGGAGAGTTCAAATTGAAAATTTTAAGAGATTAGAGATGGACATATGCATTCTCAACAAGTTGCACCTGAGTGCATTMAATCCATTGCACACTTCAGTAAAAGCACAGCAACAATTCTAGAAGATCGCATGTCAAAGTTTGGTGATAGCCTCGTTTAGAAAGGATAGTTTTGTTTAAGTTTCCTATAAATCAGTGTTTCAGTCCTGCAGGGAGACCAATCCCATAAGAACCTTGTCAGTGTTCTTTTACTGTCTTTTACTTTAAGATGCAGAGAAACATGAGCTGTTAGAACAGATTTCGGATTGCTTTGGTTTTGGTTTTAGGTTTTCTTTTACTAATGCTTATATTTAGTACCATTTGTTAAACTGTTTAATCTATAATAATGTGTTACGTTTTCATAAAAGTAAGTAAGATTTACTTTTCAATTATTTTGACCATCTCTCTAAGGTGGTCTAGTAAAACAAAATCAGTGCTTGTGTTTTATTATAATTAAGTTCTTAAATAATGATTTCATTAATTTATAATATTTGGAAAAAATAATTTGTAATATTTTAATTTCTCTTGTGCTCTGATAATGTTACATGACTAAACTTTAACTGCCTGACAAACCCCAAAGTCATTCACAGCTGAAGAATAAACCACAAAAAAAGTGATAAAATGGAAGGAAACAGAAAAGCATAAATAAGAACTAGCAACAGAGTCATAATAAATACTTTATTCACATTGATTCACGTGTTCATTCATAGCACTTATAACTTGCACATGAATGGAGATCCAAGATCATTCTRTATCACTCAGTATATAAAAGGCATCTAAATATGCTTATATAAATCTCACTGATGTTGCACTCTGTTACAAAGCAAGTATTTTGCATAATTAGGCTGCATACTCAGCCACATTTTTCAGGAGCCAGCTAGTTCACTGCCCTCACTGCAACAGGATGATGCCAAATATAATAGGTGTTCCTGACTGTTTCAGGAGTCTTCATAATTAGTCCTTTTATTTAATTTTCTAAGTATGGATTCAGAAGTCTAATTTTAAGCATGTCTTCTTTTTTTTTTTTTTCTTCTTCCTTTTCTTTTTATTCTTGGTATTCTATTAGGTATTACAATGATCTTGATCTGAATGGCCACTCTCTTTTCCCTACAACTTATTTTTTTTCAAGACTTAATTTCCAAAATGCTTGCTGTGCTTGAATTCCACGGCAGTGTCCAGGAGCGAAAGAATATGCTATCCTCTTCTTGGATTAAAGTGGAAATATTTGAATCATTAAATTATAGAGTWATGCTAAATTTTCCAGCAACAGCTTTTGGCCCAATTTTGCCATCTTCAGATCTCCTGGCCTGTTTATTTCACTAAGTCAAGTAAAAAGTCCAGTTCTTTATGAAGATTTAGGATATTGTATAGCTACTCCTCTTTGCAGCAAATCTCTGTGATCTGGGCCTGAATGAAACCCTGATAAAATTCTTAAGGGTTAAGACAGACTGCCTTTTACACACTTCTGTATATAAATTTGCTGAATGTTAACTTGTAAATTCTATCAGCAAAAGATATCTAATACTGATTTGAGGAGAAAAAGAATGACATTAATAAATTTCCTTCTTCAAGGTGGATACTCATACTCAACAGGGTCAAGCAAGAGTATGTGTTTTTCCATATATGTTGCTGTTGTCTGATAGTCTGGGCACCCACTGGGTCTGCAGTCAAGATTCTGAATTTAACGCTACAGTGGTCTGATTTAGTGTGACAAAGTCTTTGTTATCACAAACTGAGATAATCCAAGGCATTCTGTTTTTAAACAAATTAAAGAGAGCTTCTTGTTAAAGTAAAAAGACAAACTTTCTAATACAAATGATTTTTTTTCTTAACTTCAGTTATTTTTAAGTAGTTAAACTCTTTTCCTTATTTAGACATCTTTGGAGAAGTTTTCAGGTGTCTCTGAAGTGTAATAGCTACGGTCATCAAAATTTCTGTATGAAATTTTAACTAGAAAGGTGTGTGTGAGGTGTCTGTGACTTTGAAACTGTTGGGACAGGAAGAAATCAGCAGATGTCAGATATTATAAATTGGTTGACTGGAACTATTTAGTGCTTTTTAAATCTATAAAATAAAGCATAGTATCTTGTGGGGAGAGGGGCTGTATTGGTCTTTAAGAATATTATTTAGCATCATTCCTGCCCTCTATGATATTTTTGATATTTCCTATTCTGAGTAGTCAAAAAGTGGAAATAAATTCACTCACTAAAAATTAAACATTACCACTAACAATTTATTCCATAAAAGACAGTAAACTATTTGCCATGTAATGTATATTTTTACAATAATTAGCCCACCTTTCAAGATATATAACAATGAACATTTCGTCTTTTTTTTTTTTTTTTTTTTTTTTTTTTTTTTTTTTTTTTTTTTTTTTCACTGATTACACATTTTGGTAAGACAATACAGTATCCCACAGATGTAAGAATGCAGGATTTTTTTCCCTTTAATTAACATTAAAATGTCTTTTTTCTATATCTGCCATAGTGTTATTGAAAATATGACATCATCATTTAAAACAAGTCAGAAGAATTTTCTAAATAACTGTAATTGGAGGGAGAGAAGGATGCTGAAAATTCACATAAAGGATTTTTGCATACTTAGAACCTAAAATAAGGAGTAATTAACTGTTTCAAATATCCTCCCACTTATAATAATAGGATGTCTCCAGTCAAATTTGCAGAATTTATTTTATTTTGCTAATTGATTGGTATATTCATCATTCAATGATATATTAGAGTTGGATTCTAAATTACTTTTGTCTGATAAGCCTTCCAATTCTGCTCACACTATTTTCCTAGTAAAATCTGAACTTCTTTCAATAAAACACATCTTGAATAAGATATTGCTGAATAATAAGCAAGAATCCTACCATGTTCAGCATTAGAACCCCTGACAAAGTCAAATGCATTCTCATTTAGACAATGAACTCACCTAATGTCATTTTCAGTCTACCATACTGAGGGGGCAAATATAGTCTTCTCCTTTCTTCCCCTTTTTCCCTATTTACCTTTAAGTCAGAAATTTTTGAGGACTAAAAATAGAAGGAAATTTGCATATTATTGGCTATATGCTCTCACATACTAAAGCCCAGTTAGAGCATAGAGCGTCTGTAATTGTTGTATTTTTATTCTACATTGTCTGAAAATTTCCCCCATTTTTGTTTATTAATCAGTCTTCTTAAAAGAGTATTTTTTTATTTGGGCAGGTACTATATTACATTTGCTTGCAATTTGCATTTTTCTTAATACATCAGCCAGATTCCTTTTGCATGGATAGCATTTCATAAACCAGAGAACACTGATAACAGCTGATTTAACTGACTTGCTAATACAAGGAGCAGATCATTTTAAATGGACCTTACATCTTTATAGGATGTTAGAGATGAAGACATTACTTCAAAATGGAGGTAATTATAGCCTCTTTTTTTATCAGTGCTATTTTCTGAGGTATTATCATAAGATAGCACTTTAGTATTAAGCAGGACCTTAGAGTGGCAATAAATCAGTCCAACTGAGTCATCATTGTCCAAGGTATCTGAACTACTGAAATGTTGTGGATCCTACAGAGAGTGTGAAATCACTTGACCCTTGGCATTAACCTTTACTGAATGAATAGACACTGCTTTCCACATCGTGGAACAAAAGCAGAATAGTATTGATTAAACACCACATTCACTTGATATTAAATACTGGCTGAACTCACTTTTTGCTTTCCAGCTCCAGTGGGAAAAACCCAGAGAGYTGCTGAGTCTCAGGAGAATGCATGTTTGTAATTCAGAGCAATGTTTTTTTCTGCAAAGTTTTCTTTTTTTCCCCTCCTTGGATCAATAACTGGCAGCCATGATCAGCCATGAGTATGTATTGTCGATTCTGACCTGTGTACTTTATCACTTGGGGTGAGAGGTCACAGTGCTGTGACTAATAATGCAGTCATCCCAGGCATGAATAGTTTCCTGCCTGTAATGCAAGTGCATATCTATATATATATTTTAACAATCTGCTTTATTATAAATCTTGTTTACCAAACCTCTCAGCTATTTGCTTTGAATGTCTGATTAATCTGCTGTATGGCATCCTATTTACAAAAGCTCTTAGAGATTTACTAAATGGTTTTTGCTCTTGGCAGGAATGTGTTTCCAGGAACTTGGAGGCATCAAAGTGGGAATCTTGGGAATTAACTCTCTACCGAAGTTATGGAAGAAAGCTATTGTTTCTTTTAATAAGTGGGGAAACAGAAGAAATAAAAACCAGAGAAGGATAAACAGAATAATTCTTTCTTGTAACTCTCCTGTGTTTCATTAGGACAGATTCTGCTCCTGTGTGCATAGCTGTAAGCTCAAAGTAGATCAAAAACCTACTTCTGTGGTGCATAAGTCCTTCCCTAACACAGTTGCTTCAATGCATAAAAAGTTGACAGTGAGGAAAATTTGAAGTACAGTATAATAAATAGAAGCAACTGTAGCAGCATCACTGTCTGTCTACAATAAGATGGCCATTCCCTTTGCAACTGCATTCCAAAATGCCTGAATTTCAGCCCTTTCTGAAACCAAACAAGTTCTGGCTTTAGCTTCATAATTATGTATTTGTAAAGCAGGATTTGCAAAAGTGTTTTGGGAAAGGTCACCACTAATAGGGGTTTATATAGCAAGTTTAAGAATCCGGCTTTTTCCACTTCAAAAGATTGTAATATTGAAAGCTAGTGGAATTGCATCACTTCTCACAATTGTTTTCATCTTAATTAATTTGTGTTCTGCCTTGTTCTGTCTGCAGATTCCTTACTGTGTAAGTGGTGGCTGTAACCCGTGTGACTTTTTGGCGACATCAGCGTTCTGTCTGTGGAGTATACTTTAGGTATGTAAGACTCCACACATATGAATAAGACTTTYAAAAAATTGTATTGAAAGACTGAAGAAAATAGTCCAGAGGATCATGTAACTAAATTTTCATCTACAAAATTCTCCAAAAATTAAGAAAAGTTCAAAAAGGAAAATCCACAGTCTGGTTTAACCCATACAAAAATGTCAGTTTAATTCTCAGAAAATAGAGGTATTGAACTGTAGTAATGATAACACTATTAATAATAATAGTAATAACAAACCCAGCAATAAAATTTGCATTGGAAACCTATATGAAGTTTTAGGAGCAGAAAGGATGGAAAATTTTTGGAGAAGAGTAATCATCTGTTCCAACCCAGCAGTGTGTTACTTAGGACTTTTTAGAGACTGTGTAATTTAGATGCATTGTGCAACTGTGCAACTGCTTTTTCCCACCAGCAGGAAGGACTTCAGCTCATCTGTGGAATCACTGCACAGACTTTTCATTTTGTTTTGGGTCTCTGTTATTGTTTGTCTTTGCAGATTTTTTTCCTTGATGACTCAAATCACACTTGAAAAAGCCTTGAGTTCAACTTATTCCTTGGTCTTAGACCATTTAACCTTCATGCAAGTGGTAAAATAAATAATAGATACACTCAAATGTACTTAGTGGCCTTCAGCTAATTTGACCTAATATCTCTACCTTGACATGGTGTCCCTCCAGATTATACACTGCTCCTCTTTATGTACCCAAAGGGAGTTTCACGGAGTGGGTATTGTTTGCATACTTTTCTTGACTTGCCTGTTTATTAAGATTTTATGGAGAAGCTGCTCCTCACCTGAGGTGATCTTCAGCTATGGGGCAAATACTTTGCATGTAACTGTATGGATATGCTGTTTGCCAAACTTTCCAAAACAGCTTTTTTTTTTTTTTTTTTTTTTTTTCCCAGTTATGGCATTAATCATGCATAAAGAACTAATAAACAGAAGGACTGTGTTTGTTTAATATATCTCTAGGCACACATAACAAGAGTATACTACCATAATCTAAATGGAGATGAGGCTGGGGATGTTCTTTTTCATGTAATACAGGAGCTCATAGCATGCTGGCTGATAATGATGGAAAAGATAAAAGGATAAAGCCTCTTTAATCCTTGCTTCACTGTAAAGCTGTTAATGTTTGTACATACATGCATATTTCTGCRGAGTAACATGTATTAAAGCCAGATAAAGTAATCTGGAAATTTACTACAGTCAGGAGAAATACTGTTAAAAACTGTCTGCCTGCCAATCAGAGCTCTCCTTTTTTATATCCAAATTATTATAAATTTCCAAGTATAGCTGTAACAGAATTTATTAATTCACCAGACACAAAAATAAACCTTTTAAAGTACTGACTAAGTCTTTTTTCCTGGAAAATAAAAACATTTTTGCTTTTCCAGACATTATTTCGTCAGCTGGAAGGGCCATGATTGTGGTACTTTCTCAGGTGCTAAACTGCTATTCAGGAATTCTGTCTAGTCACACAGAAAGAATATTAAATTTTGAGACTATTAGCCAACCCCAACGAATGGGTGCAAACAGAGGGAGTAGCTTTCTTACAAAAAGGTTCATAAAGGCATTTACCTGTACAAATGCTGTGTGCTGAAAATTATTTAATTACTAGTCAGACTCTCCTATTGTCATCTAGGTGTCCTTAGGCAGGCACGGAAAGGCCACACATTTACAAACGTCCTTATTAGGTCAGGTGTGCTGCAAATGGGACATGTGCCACACAGATAAACAACCCCAGTAAGACATATCTGCATAGGCGTAATCATTTTATGTTATTAAGCATTCAGTGCAAAATGTTTTCCAGTGTGAAAGAATACCTTTCATTTCTAAAATCTTTAATTAATCACTATTGTCCTTCTTCGATCTTCATCTTCAGTTAGTTCACTAGCTTAAACTTCTGTCTCTTTCATCCATGCAATAGGAAAACCTTGCACATAGGACACTAATGAGAAGTTCCTAATTCAAAAAGTTTCTAATTCCTGGATCAAAATAATTTTGGCAAGTTGTCTTGTAACCAGGGGGATAGGGTGATCTGGGGTACAAAGGCCTTTCCTTATCTCACACAAAATTGTTTGTAGAATAGGTGAATGTCTTCTTCACATCCAGCTGAATATGATTTACGCAGATCCTTTCTGGGGGTAAATACCACCCCATTTCATGCCAAAGTAACTGGCTATAAGGCCAATTCTTTCTTGAACTGATAACAAATAAGAAGCAGGGCAGATCCCTATAGAAAAATCCTGGTCCCACAGATGCCAAGAAGAACTTTTTGTCATAGCTGTCAATCAAGACAGATTTCACTTATTTTGTCAGAAAGAATATCTTTCTTGAACAATGGATTCATAGCATATTCATAGCCAGGTCTAAAGTAGGTTTGAAAAGCATTTAAGTAACTTTCCAGACTTCACCATCACACCCATCCTTTGTATTACTCTTCCCACCCCAAAACCTAGTAGAATTGGGTAAATGGTTTTTGATACCCTGTTTTATTTTTCCCAAGCATTAGTCTTTGAAATCTCACTTATCTTGAACTTTTATATATAAACAATTTTGATTTATTTTTGAAGGGGAGAGGATTGTGACAAAAGCTGAATAATTCTACATTTAAAAATACATTTTAGAAAAGCAGACCTCTAAACGCAGTTAATAAAAAGAAACCATTCTGATCTACCATTTATTAATACAGAGAAAATACTGCCCTAATTTTGATATAAAATATTGCTCAGGAGGAGCAAGTGTGACAAAAGCAGTYTCTTTGGAATAATGGACAAAATACATGCCATTATTTATTAGCAGCACTGTATAGCTCTGTAAACTTTTTGTGAACACAATCTGTATTTTTTAAAAGTACGAAAAACCAAAAGAAAACAATGAAAACCCCTTCATGTACTCTTTCCCCCTTCAGGGGGGAACTATGCTTTCCCTACCCTGGAGCAAGTATTTGTCTTTAATAGTATCTCCATTTTTACAGGAAAAGAAAAAAAAAAGAAAAAAAAATATATTGAGTACTACCACTACTACTACTACTGTATTTTTACAGAAGCACCATATTTTAAACAATTATTTTCATCAGAACAGAAACAAATAAAAGTAAATCTTCAATATATGACTGAAAATCTGTACCATGATGGGGGTCCACTACAATACATGAAATGTATCTGAAGAAATGTGAAGAGTGCAATGAAGATTAGAAGGTTACCTCCCAAGTCCTTTTAGCATGTAATGTAATTAATGAAGACCTATAAAGACTGTAAAGTCTCTATGACAATTAGAATTGTTCATGGTACTCATTTTACAACCAAGCAAGGCATGGAGAACTTAGGAAAATAGATTATGTGATGCAGTGAGCTACCTTTAAGAAAAATAAGTAGGGGAAACATTGAATTGAAATAAAGTGAAAGAATGCAAATTTTCTATTTGTATTAATTTTTGATGGATCAGCTTTTCCATTTTTCATCAGTAGTTAATCTGGTAGTCTTGCTAAGTTGGTTTTAGCCTATTCAGCCTGTTTTCTGTTTCTGGACAGCAGTCCTGACAGAAAGGTTTGTCCTTAATTGCCTCATGTGCATGACTGTAAATTAACATCTGTTGTTTGGTGCACACTTAGGATATATGGCATTGACTTTGGAATAAAAATCAATATTCTTTGATCCGCAAATCCTTTCTTTTGTTGAAAGTGGGAAGCAATGCACAGCCTGGAAGAAAAAGGGTTGGGAACAGTGAGAAATTGATCTGTGAGAGGTCATCTTTAACACTGAAACAGAAGTGAAGAAAGAGAAAACAAGGTATATTCCAGTAATGTATTATGTTTGGAGAAAGGATTCCAATGGGCATTGTAAAAAATATTCTGATAATTTTAAATATTTTTATTATTCTTCCTTGTTTTTCTTTTTTTTTTTTAATTAGACATTCACAATTGCCTAAATTTCCTATAAATCCTGTAAAATAGAAAAATTGTGATATTTTTAAAATTTATCCAAAGGATTGAGTAAAATGTCATTTTTACATATGTGTTTAATATTGCCTATACTGCTTAAGAAATTATAATTCCTAGAATAGTGGTCTGCTAAAACATCCAAGTAGGATGAAGCTGTCTTCTTGAAGTATGCTCTAAGGTTAACTGGTCTGCTAGTTCAACAGTTTAGGAATTAATATCCTAATACATGTTCACACACTAGATTGCTGAAGGCCATGTTATACTATTTGGGGTCACACTTGACCTTCATGGACAAAACTGACTTTGCAGACAATCTCACATCTTCATTTTCCTACACTTCTTCGGTGAAGGAAAGTGTGTTTACCACTAACAACAAGGTCATATGGGAAAACACCAATGGGGACATGATTTCCAACAGAAATATGAAGCAAATTTCCCACTGTTTAACTTTGTGTTTAACATACTGTTTACTCAGTTGGTAAGCCTATTCATTTTCTCTTGGAATTATTCAAGGAATGGAGCAGACATGTACAGCTAGATGTAAAAAATGGTAATTTATAGCTGACACCCAAAACTCATGACTGATCCTATTTGGCCTGTTTATTGTTTAGTTCAGTGTGTACCAGTTACCACATGGATAGTAAAATCATCTGGCTTATCAGAAAAAGAAGAGTAGTAATCTAAATTCAGGGCTTTCTTTAAGGTCAGGGGAAATGCTCTGATTCTCTACATCTGTGGAAAAGCTAATGATAAATGTGTCTTCATCTTCATCTGAAGGTACAATTTTTGTATCTCTGTGTACAATGAAAAGTTCAATACTATCCAAAAAATCATAATGTTGTTGATGCTGACAAGAATAAATGACAAGTGGTCTCCATGGTGTGAGACTGAAACAGAAAACCCTGTTTTTCATAAGGATTCTTTAGAAAAGGACTCACTTTCTTGTCTCATTCTTAGGTCTGTTACTGACAACTGAAGTAGAAACATTTTTCTGAATAAAATGTAAGTGGCTGCTGACATTTTGATTGTGACATTGCACAACTGAATTTTATAACAAATAAGGAATTTGAAAGCTGGCTTCATTGTGCGGGTAAAAGATGGACAGTGATAACAGATCAGGATCTGGGCTACCTACAAAAAAAAAAAAAAATATTGTAAAATTAATGTGCTTGTGTCATAAGAATAGCTTAAAATCCCTGAACTCACCCTCTCTTTTAGACTCTGTCTTTGCACAATGTCCTATGTAGTGATTTAAAACAGGTTTTGCTTCTTCACAACTGTGAATCAATTTTGCAGTCTGAAAGCCTACATGCCCTTAAAGTATTAAGGTGAAAGGCACTAGTTTTGATTCCGCAGCATGTTCCTCTCTTCTACAAAGTGCAGTTGCTGGTACCCTATTAGAGCATTTCCCAGTTTTGTAGCCAGTAATTCACTGAGGACGCTGAGTTATCCGTGTGCACACATTCACTCTGGCATGCCCTGTACATACACTGTGGATGGAAGAAAATTGGGAAAGGGTTAAGTGGTGCTCAGTGCACATGCAAAGTGTGAATGCTTCTGTATTTAGTAACTTATTTGGAAACCCTTATGCTGTATTTCTGTTTAATCAACTGGAAAAACTGTTTAAATTCTGGACTTGAAAAAATTTATTCTGTAGGCACTGGTGGCTCAGACCTAAGCCCTCTGACTGCAGCTAAGAAAGGAAGTTAGAACTGAGCTGCTGGAGTCATTTGAGTGTGTATGGGTATATACCGAATTGGTATATGTAATTTCATTAGTGATTATCCCTTTGAGGAATGATGGTATAGATTTTAAATCCTCACTTCTGGAAATTTCTTATCCATGAGATAAACTCGATGGGTGTGTATCCTTCCTTCCTTCCTTCCTTCCTTCCTTCCTTCCTTCCTTCCTTCCTTCCTTCCTTCCTTCCTTCCTTCCTTCCTTCCTTCCTTCCTTCCTTCC